>NC_137026.1:10694868-10704868 GCF_032717465.1 Coenobita brevimanus | reverse complement strand
CTCCCCTCCCTACCTCCCCTCCATTACCCTGTCCACTCGCCTCCCCGGCCGCGCTGCGCTAAAGCAAATTTCCCCCGGAATTATCCACTGATTTCATCCATTGAAATAAGCCCTAAGCCCTATTCTTATACAAAATAATATATACCAAAAAGAAATAAGGTAAGTGATAGTGCTATACACCTTGATTTGGCTAATTATCACCTGACAACACCTCATGTGCACTCGTTCGCTAATTTCCCACGGAAATTTCCCCTTTGAAATATGCCGTAAAATCTATTCTTGTAATAAAAATATATATAAGAAAGGAAGGGAGAAGCCTAAGTGACATTTACATTCACCTGGAACTACCTACTTTCTTCTGTATTTTCGAGATTTCCTACTAATCATTTTTTAGCATGTACTGCTACTGTCCACCAATAGTCAGCACTCCTAATCTCATCTGTACTCCCATCTATTGCTGACAATTTAGCCATTTTCCCCCGTTCTTGACTCCCCTCCCTACCTCCCCTCCAGTACCCTCTCATCCCTCCCTACCTCACCTCCTTTACCCTTTCCTATTGCCTGCCCTGCCGCGCTACGCTAAAGCAAATCTCCCCTGGATTTTTCCACTGATTTCATCCATTGAAATAAGCCCTATGCCCTATACTTATACAAAATAATATATAACAAAAAGAAATAAGGTAAGTGATAGTGATATACACCTGGAATTGGCTAATTACCATCTGACAACACCTCACATGCACTCGTTTGCTAAATTCCCACGGTAATTTCCCCTTTGAATTATGCCTTGTAATCTATTTCCGTAAAAAAATATATATATAAGAATGGAAGGGAGAAGCCTAAGTGACATTTACATTCACCTGGAACTACCTATTTCTTTATGTATTGCCGAGGTTTCCTACCAATAATTTCTTAGCATGTAAGTTAGCAGCTGTCAGCCCCATTGTCACTGTCAACCCTTGCCTTCTCACATAAGCCGCGCCATTCAGTTCCTTGTCCTCCTCTATGGTCAAAGCATGTCGCACTAGCCACGCCATTTCTGCCACTTCTGCGCCCATTGCAAAGGGCCCCGTGACCTCTACCCCCAGAAAAACACGTGTGGGAAGCAGGAAAGGACTAAGTGACCCTGCAGTGGAACGTGAACTAGCCGAACTATCAATGACAATGATGGATAGTGACTATGATCCTTCGGGGGATTCGTGTGATGAGCCGGGTGAGGAAATCGTGCCAGAAACTCCTAGTATGAGTGCTTCAGTGTCCCAAGTTATCCCAAGCTCCAAAGGAAAGGAGCCCTCAGTGCAGCAAGGGAAGGAATTTGGGAAGGGAGTGAAAAGGAGGCAGGTTAGCCCCGGAACAATGGCCCCGCGTGACCCAGCCCACCATGAGTCCCGAGGTGAATCACCTCCCCGTTCCCCAAGCCCCACTTCACTCATTTCTTCCTCTTCTTCTGCTGAATTTTCTCTGGAGTCTTCGTCGTCGGAGTCACCACCAGCATCAACAGTGAAGGCAGGCTGTAGAGGAAGAGGTAAATCCCTGACCCGTAAGAGTAGAGTTGCCAGTAGAATAAGGGCTGCTAGTGCTGTACGGCAACTCAGGGTCAGTGCGAGTGACCTTGAACCAGATAAATCTGCCTCACAGCCACCCTCCACCCTCACCCACCCTACACCGCCACGACAGGGAATCCTGGACGCCTTCACGTGGACGGAAGGGTCCGATTTTGTCCCAGAACATCTTGATTTCAACGAGAGTTTCTCAGGGATACAGCCTGCCTTCAATCTTGACGAGGATGCTGAGTGTGTTGACTTTCTTTTGGCCTTCCTCGATGACGAAGTCATGCAGCACATATGTGATGAGACCAACAGATATGAATCACAACGTGCTGCAAGTGGTACAGGTGCAGCCAAGATGCAACAGTGGTCCATGCTGGGATTTTTTTTTTTTTTTTATGTGTCCGATTCTGGGCATAGGCTTCACAGCCTGCTATCAAGGCCCAGCAGTCCTCCTACATACCATACACCTCTACATGTCACCACTTCGGTGCTAACACTCAGCGTCCATACTGAATACATGCCAGGGCTGTCTCATACAGGACTGGTGTATTGGTATTAGCGGGGGTATTTTTACAACATGTCGGCGGGTCTTCTGGAAGATCATTAAAGTCTGATTTAATCAAATTCAAATCCTTAAACTGTACCCTGTCCCAGCCGGGATTCGAACCTGGGTCCGTTAGGACTACGGGCCACCTCTCTACCGATTGAGCCACCACCTCCCCCAAAGTGCAGGAGCTGTATGTGTTCGTCGCCCTCATACTTCTCATGCCACACTCAAAGAAGCATGAGTTGGAAGAATACTGGTCCATGAACCCCTTACTACCCTCACCCACCTTCAATAAGTTCATGGCCAGAGATTGCTTTCGGAACATCATGGGAAACCTGCACTTTGCCAACAATGATGTACCTTCCCAAACCGACCCACTCTGGAAGATCCGGGAGAGTCTGAGCAGAATGAAGGATAAGTTTATGACATTCTTCCACCCCTTTCAGAAGGTTGTCATTAAGGAATCCTTGGTTTTGTTCAGAGGACATCTTAGATTTGTGCAGTACATTCCAAGCAAACGCCATTGCTTTGGAATCAAGTTCTTTGTACTGTGCGACTGTAAGACGGGGTACATCCTTGACTTCGTCATTTATTCAGCCAGCACTGTTGATCTTGATAAAACACATCCCCTTGGCTTCTCAGGCTGTGTAGTGGAAGTGCTCCTTGAAAGGTATTTTGGAGAGAATCAAGTGCTGTATACGGACAACTATTATACAGCACCATAACTTGCCAAATACCTTTCAGAGCATGGCATCGGCTCCTGTGGCACTGTCAAGAGTTATCGTGCCCACTTCCCTAAATTCCCAGAGGCAGGAACCTCGTAGCAAGGAGACGTGCACCTACGCAAGTCTGAGAAGATGCTGGCAATACGGTGGCATGACAAGAGGGTTGTGCACATGCTCACCACCGTACACAAGGGGGAACTGAAAGACAGTGGGAAGGTCGACTGTAGGACAGGCGAACCTGTGAGGAAACCTGATGCTGTCATAGACTACAATATCAACATGCGGCTGGTGGACAAGTCCGACATGATGATTGGAGAGATCGAGAGGAAGGCTGCAATCCGCAGGTGCCAGGTGTGTGCACATTCCACCCGACGCACACCTGAGCACAAACGCAACTCTTGGCAATGCGCTGAGTGCCAGGTTCCCCTCTGCGTTACCTGCTTCTTTGATTACCACAGCCAGAAGCAGTTCTAAAAGTGCAAGTGGAAAATGAAAATAATGTGTAAATAATGTGTAAATAGCAAGTGAAAGCAATGGATGTACATATGACTGAACAGTGTAATATAGTTTTATGTTACTGCAAGTGACAGTGAATAACATAGTGTAAGTAAAATAGAAGTGTAAATATTGAAAATACAATAGAAAATGTAATTAGAAATGTAAATAATTAGTAATATAAGAATATGAGTACAAATACTTGAGGTTATAACAGTGAAAGTGAATCTGTGGCTCTCTACGTATTTTACTGAATGAAAAATTGAATGACTTCAGTGACAATATACTAATACTACTGAAGGAAACTTATGGATAAAGACTGCAGATATATATATAAGTGTTATATAATAATAGGAATATAAAGGGTGAGTGTATGTTTGAATAATAAATGACAGAATACCAGCGGCGAACTAGCGCAAGTGGGAAGGTCATACGCGCTCGTAATTTTCATTACTTTCGCAGTGTTTATTTTTTTTGGAGTATGGATTCCAAACTACTTGATATTCATATAATAGTGTTTCTAGTGATAATATCTGGCTGTGGTAATCATATTACGGGTTGTTGGGAAGTGTAAATTGGAGACTTCGTTACCCAACTTCAGAGGTCTCCACAAGTCCTACGGTGCTAGACGAAAGCTCAACAAACATCCCAGGAGAAAGCTGAAGGTATGTGCCATAAGCATACTTAATTTTAATATTCTAGGACTAATAACTGATTTTTGGCAAATATTTTTTGAGAGTCTATCGGAGCCCGAATATGCCCGCGGGACACGCAAGACAGAGCAAAACAAGCCCGCGGTTAAGGGGTTAACACAGTAGGCCTACTGTATTACTGCATATAAGCTGTTAGTAAGTTCTTTTACGATATTAATCTAAACAAGACAATATTTAAATCAAATAAAAAGAAGGCATTAAAAGGAATTAAATTATAATAAACAAAATAAATAGAAAATGAAGTTGCAAATCTCCTAAATTCATCAGGATAAAAAAAATATATATCGATGACGAACGAAAGAACTACAAAGAAAGTAACCCTCCAAATAATGATGGAAAAAAAAAAAGAATAAAAACAATATCAGGGAAAAGAAAGGGAAAAGGGAAAGAAAAAAGACAAGGGGAAAGGGAGCGAAAATGGAGGATGGATAGGAGAAATGATGAGAGAGAGATAAGAGATGCTGGAAAGAGAGAAAGATGAGATAGTGGAGAGAAAAAGTGAACTCGTGACGACATAGTAAAGAAAGAAAATGGTAAGCTGGAGAGAAAAGATTAAGAAACGAGAGAGGAATTAATGAGGAGGGGAGTGAGAGCGAGAGATAATTATAAAGAAAGAGAGAGAGAGAGAGAGAGAGAGAGACAGAGAGAGAGAGAGAGAGAGAGAGAGAGAGAGAGAGAGAGAGAGAGAGAGAGAGAGAGAGAGAGAGAGAGAATGGGGAGGGAGGGAAGAGACTGAAAGATGAAAGAGGAAGAAACTATTTACTCAGAAAGAATGGATCTGGAGGGAGAGAAAGAGAAAGAGAGAGAGAGAGTGTGTGTGTCCGCGCACGCGCGTACGTGCATGCATGCGAGAGACTGAGTGAAATATGCAAAGAACTTACATAAGAGAAATATGACGCTGACGTGAGTGGATGCCTCGGAATGAACTTACGATGAAATTAAGAAGCATAACGGCAAAAAGGAATTATGAGGAAGTGTGAGAATAGTATGACAGAACCCTCGTGAGCCATATAAAAACTAAAATGGTTTGGCGATAGCAGGAAAACACTACACTGTATTTACTCTAACTTGGCCTTGATTTTCGTCCTTTTGCAACTTATTTCACGTACCTCGGTGACTAAGGAAAGATTATGCTACAGCTGTACATCCGTTCCATAGCACTTTTTCGCGACTAGCACCATATCAGAGTGCTAATATATTGTTTCAGTTTAGATTTAAAGATGGAGAGAGAGTAGTTTTAGGTCAAGTTAGCTTAAATACGGTAGAGTAAAACCATCATCGCTGAGAATGGTTTTTAAGGTCATTTTTAATCTCGTTTATATACCAAGTTTTTTCTTCAACTAATTAACAATTGTGCTCTCAATACTCATTGTTGGTTTACTACAGAGTGATCGATATATAAAGACCCCCTTCTACTCCACCAGTTGATTTTTTTCCTGTATGACGAGGAAGGCTGCCAGCGTTACTGGTGCCTAACTCTCATTTATTAATATCCTACTCTCTCTGCCACACCCACGCCCCAGCCAACAGACACAGCCGTCCTATCAAAGCAACATACCTCCCTGTGTGTCGCCAGGCGTTAGATGGATTTAAGATACTAAAGGTGTTTTGGCAATGACAGGTTTCATTGCATCAGCGCCAAAGCTTGCAGGTACAATGTGTGTGTGTGTGTGTGTGTGTGTGTGTGTGTGTGTGTGTGTGTGTGTGTGTGTGTGTGTGTGTGTGTGTGTGTGTGTGTGTGTGTGTGTGTGTGTGTGTGTGTGTGTGTGTGTGTGTGTGTGTGTGTGTGTGTGTGTGTGTGAGATATTCTTCTCAATTACAACCACCAATTATACCTACCAATTCAGACTTAACTGGGTGCGACTTAATCGATGACGAAAACAACAATCTATTCCTACCAAATTGAACTCCACTGGATGTTGCATATTTGTCCTATCATTTCGTGTGTGTGTGTGTGTGTGTGTGTGTGTGTGTGTGTGTGTGTGTGTGAAGAAGCGATAGGACTACTGAAGCCGACTCTACATTAGACTCAGTAGAATAAATTACTTGACATTAGCTGGGAAAAATTATTATATGTGACAGAAGGAGCAATCATATAAGAGTTTGATCCTTTAGAAAGAATCAGAAATTAATAAATGTATTCGTACTGAGTGGGGGAGATACCGTTGCCTCTCTCTCTCTCTCGGCCTAAAATTGTCTTCTCTCCATATTGAATACTGAGTTGTGGCATTAAGATTGGAATATGATGCTAGTCACGAAAAAGTGTCATGGGATAAGATGGAGAGCCGTAACACTGTCAAGAAAGGAAGGAGTATGAGGAAGATTTGTCGATGCGTGGTGTGAGAGTATGCGTATTAGGATTTTGAGAGGCGTGAAGATTGAGGTAGTATGAAGAAGAAATACCGATACGAGGTGTAAGAGTATAAGTGGGTTATTAGGAGTATAAGTGGTATTAGGAGTATAAGTAGTATTAGGAGTATAAGTGGGTATTAGGAGTATAAGTGGGTATTAAAAGTATAAGTGGGTATTTGGAGTATAAGCGGGTATTTGGAGTATAAGCGGGTATTTGGAGTATTACAGGGTATTAGGAGTATAAGTGGGCATTAGGAGTACAAGTGGGTATTAGGAGTATAAGTGGGTATTAGGAGTATAAGTGGGTATTAGGAGTATAAGTGGGTATTAGGAATATAAGTGGGTATTAGGTGTATAAGTGGGGAATTAGGAGTATAAGTGAGTATAAGGGCGTGTCCACACGTGTACTGGAACAAGTACTGGCAACATGTAAACAACACAACAACGAAGAAGCTGCAAACATGTTGGGAACAGCAGCGTCCAGATCGTGATGACAACATCGTAAGTGTCAGCTGCCTGGTATGGACACGTTTATCCCATCACCTCTGCTGCAAGCAGGTTTGAAGCTGCACTGTATTGTGTTTACTTACATCTGTCCAAAGTCTGCTGCGTACATGTATCCAAACATGCCAACTGTGTTGTCAACACATGTTTGAGTGCACGTGTGGACGCGTTCTAAGGGATATCAGAGAGGTTCATGACGCCACCAATGGTATTCCCAGCTTAATGAGATTCCTTCCAGCACCGTCTCAGTCTTGGAAAAATTAGGACTAATAATCTGCTTCCAGACCCTGAGGAGAGAGAGAGAGAGAGGAAAAGTGTAATGAAAGGGAAAGAGAGACACTGAGGGAGAAAAGAACAACGCAAAAGAAGAAAATAATGGCAAGTTGATTGTGAAGACGAAGAAATTACACACTCTCTCTCTCTCTCTCTCTCTCTCTCTCATTTTCTTACTTCAGCTTCTTGCCACTCTTTCTCCCCATCACACCAACTTTCCCATCCTACCAAGTCCATTTGTTCCCTCCCTTCCTTTCCCCATAACTTTCTCTCCTCCCCACCCTCCCTATCCCCCTTCAGCCAGTTCTCTTTCTTCCCCTTTTCTCAAAACTTGCTCACTTTCTCACAACAGACGACTCTCTTACATCTTTACAAGTTCTGTCTCTAATACTCTCTATTCATTGTTCAAAAACTTTATCATTCTGGTATGAGTTCTATTCTTGTCACAGACTCCCTCGTTCCCAAATGAATTCTCTCTCTCTCTCTCTCTCTCTCTCTCTCTCTCTCTCTCCTTCTTTCATTATCCCTTTATCTCCTTCCCATCTTCCTTCCTTCTTTCCTTCCCTTAAACTAGATATGGCATTTTCATCCATTCCTCCTCCTCCTCCTCCTCCTCCTCCTCCTCCTCTCCTCCTCCAAGTTAACAAGCCATCAGGGTCCGTAGTCTCGTCGGTTAAGGAAGCTCCATAGCACCTTTTCCTAAGTGACTGATTTTATTACACCTTACTCTCCTCCTCTGTGTTATACAAATCCATCCAAAATCGGCGTACTCTGTATAAATAACGTACAGGAAGATAATGACCACCCATATCCAAAAATAAATCGCTAAGGAAGAGGTGTTAGGGAGCTTCTTTACCCAGCATGAATACGAGCTTTGATATACATTTATATATAACCCATGAGTTAGTCAAGAGCTGGATTTGCCCACCTTGCACCCTCCCCCATTCTCTCTTAAGCCCGTCGACTTTTCCTTGCCACCCTCCGCCCCTCCTCGCAGCGAATATATACAGTATTACATAAACAAAAGGCAGCACCAACAGATTACCAAACCGTGCCTTACTGTATATCTGGTCCAGAGGCAGAACTGCTGACTTGTCCTGTGACCTTGGCCGGTATTCTCGTGCGGGTAGGAAGCGAACTAACACCTCTTTCTTAGCGATTTATTTCTTTGTTATTATATTTTTGTGGGTTATATATGCAATCAATGCCATTAATAAAAACATATACGAAGCAAAAAACAGCGGGTATGCATGGGTACAGTGGAAAATAAATCGTTAAGGATGAGGTGCTTGGAAGCCTCCTTATCCGATGGGAATACAGGACCTTAACATTAGACCGATTTTTTCTCGACATCAAACTGCTTCATCCCTGCCTCACCCTCAGTCCATCTACCAAGTTCGATCCAATTTAGATGAAAACTGCATGCATTCACCTTTCCCTGCCAGCTTGAAGACTGAGTTATAGCATCGAATTTTTAAACTAAGCACTACGACCTAGACCTCTGACTGTTCTCAGTCGTATCACGCCATCCTTTCTATACCCTCAACCCTTCCGCCAAGTCTGGTCTAAATCGAATCAAAACTGTTTAAAGTAACGTTGCCATGTGACCTTGATCTTTGACCTGCTGTTCTCAAGAATAACAGGTCAACCCCTGAGAAGACCCTTAATCCTTCCATCAGGTCTGGTCCACACACACACACACACACACACAGACACAGACACAGACACAGACACAGACACACACACACACACACACACACACACACACACACACACACACACAAATTGTCCAGCGCAACAACACTCCGGTTCCACACTCGCAAGTACACGTGTAATAAATAACCAATATGTACTTTCAGCAGAATGTAAAAATTATCTGGCGTGCAGATTTTTAGTCACAGAAGGAGCTCAATAAATTCTATCTATCTATGTTACCAGACGCCTCAATCCCGTAAGGGATGGCCACATACAAATCGCCTCCATGTTCCCCTGTCCCCCTCCGTTTCACTGCCTTACTCCCACCTCACACCCCGTCCTCTCATGTAGCTCTCCACTCCATCCCTCCATCTCATCCTTGGCCTCCCCCTCTCTCTCCGCCCTCCACCTCATTCACACTCGCTCTCCTCGTTAGTCTCTCTCTCTCCAACCTCTCCATATGGCCAAACCACCTCAGTGTATTTCTCCTAATACTTTCTATCTCATAGTCATCCGGATCTGGACTGAAAATAATAATAATGAAGGTCGGGGACAAGGTGGGAATTTCTCACATATTCATCTTCGAATATTGAGAAGGCTAGATACGTACCTGTTAATTAAGCTGAATCCTTACCAGTTTTCTTGTATATTTTTCGAAATGTCGCAGGTAAGTACTCTCTCTCTCTCTCTCTCTCTCTCTCTTAATTACTCTAGCACTCTCACTTTCACACTCATGCTCTCTCGCTTTCCCACACTCTCATACAATCTCTCACTCTTTTTTTCCTCTATCACTCTCTCGCTGTCACACTCTTAAACTCTCACTCACGTTCACACTCTCACTCACTTCCATGCCCAAAGCCTTTCCCTCCCTTCACTCTCTCGCATCCACTCAACGTCATCTTCATCAGCGCAGTCATCACCATCATCATTTTCCTCTTCCTTTCTTTTCCTCCTCCTCCTCTTGTTCATCATCATCATCATCATTATATTGCCACTTCCACAGTCATCTGGAAGAATCAATACCCGTACACTATAAACAGAACAAACATGAAAGAATAACGTGATCCAAGTAAGGGCAAAACTGCTCTATTTTCTGAATTAACAAATTCTTCACAAGGAAAAAGTAACACTGCCATCACCACCTTT
>NC_137026.1:10562368-10689868 GCF_032717465.1 Coenobita brevimanus | reverse complement strand
AATGGAGAGGAGAAAGTGTGAGAGAATGGGAGTATGGATGGGGTATATGTATAGGACTACATAATAAATAGATAGATAGAGAGACAGATAGAAGCAGGAAGTCAAACGATGAGAAGGTGTTGTGTTTGCGAGAAGCGAGCAGCGCTAAACGCTTACACGGGGGAAAGCTGACGACAGCGGCCAGTAAGATGATTCAGTTAGCTGTCAGCAGTCCTCTCGTGAGAAAGTTCTGTTGCCACGAGGAAGATACGTGACACACACACCCTACTACACGAGATGTGAGGAAAGAGAGTTTAGAAGGAGACAAGCGACCCTATAGAGAGGTCGAGACGGAGATTAGCTTGAGAACAGAGAGAGAGAGAGAGATAGCGAGACAGGGAGGTAGCTACCCAGGACTTATACTATTATACCTGTTTAATATTTCCAAGACAAATAAAGATAGTCCCATACTATTCTTTACCTCTCCCGTCACTACATGACATCTGGTGGGGAAACTACTACAAGATATAAAAGCCGCTCGACCACAAGTCTAACATATACTTCTCTACAATTAACTACAAAGTCTTTATGACATTTGGTGGCAGCGAACGTATACGAACCTCGTCTACGAATCAACATTAAATTCCTACAAAATATCAAGATTGACAACAACCAACAATATCAGCTCCTGCCCCTCCGTCTCCCAGATCATTACGCTGATGCAGAGGTCAAGAGATCACTCGACGCCTTGCAAGTAGCTTAACGACAAACCAGCAAATCTGCGGACATCGTCTCCGAATTAAAAGCAAATTTCTACAAAAGCAACCGAGACTACAAGGTTAGCTTCAGTTCTACAAAGTCTACAGCCATCTACAATCAACTACAGCCATCTACAATCAACTACAATTAACAACTCTACGAATAAATCACTAGAGAAAAGGACAGAGAAAACTTCCACATAGAATAAAGGGAACAAACAAACGAAGAGTGAGACACGATTTACAACTCATCTTACTCACTCGTCTTCACTCAAGTTACTCATCGCTACTCATTCACTCACCACAGCTACCAGTGTGGGAAGCCGACGTCACCATGTGCTGAGATGACATCACAACGCGAGTCTGCCATGCCAAGCAACGTGTGACGGACACCAGGCACTTCTCACCCACTACTCATTACTCATTATTCACATAGCTCCTACTCATATTCACTTATTTTCACAGTTAAGTTGGAAATTCGACGTTCTATGTTGAGGTTTGCCTGGGACAGCCGTTAACCACTACAAATACCAGGCCATGGAGTTTCCTGAGTAATATCGTCCATCAACACACCACTAGAATTATCAAGAGATCTTCAATCAAACCTGTATTTTCTTCCGAGATCGACTTTTGTATCGACACACCTCTACGATCTGTATCAAGTGGGTAAAATTATACTTGCTCATTTCTTCTCAGTGCTAAAATTAGCTATATTCAACTTATTTAATCATCTAGTTTGCTAGGACATAAATAAACAAGAGGCATATTTCATAACATCATATCTTAATGACAGGAATATTTTCGCAACCACCCACGTTAATACCAGATGACACACAAATTGCCACAACATCAGACTCACAATTAAGAGACAGCCCACCCATTGTACAACCCACACCACACGTTATAGATAAGGAAACAAATACGGAGTTTCGGATGATGAGTGGGAAACCCCTTCAGATGTTGAGAGTATCGACTTCGCAGCTGCCTTAAATACGTATGCCAATATACTTAACAGGGTTCACCGGTCCGGTCATACATATTCTACCATTCCCTCACATAACGATAAACTCGTACAAGTTGAATTAACAGGGCAATCATTAAAGATGAATCAAGAAACAAATACTGCTGATCTAAAAACCACACCTCACGTTTTTGTGTATCACGAGGATAAGACTGCCCCAAAATTCTCTGGCACAGACAAGGATCGCATTGATGTCATTTCATTAATCAGTCAGTGCGAACAAATGTTCATCAAGCGCCATATACTAGATGAACAAGAGAAAATTGCTATTTTTTCATCTTGCATAAGCCAGGAAAGATGTCCAGCAAGCAATTTATTGCGCTCCGATAAGCTACATCGTGCTAGGACATATGATGAATTTAAAACTGAATTTCTGAAGAAATTTTCTGGAGGTATGAACTTCTTGCCAGGTATAATTCCAGAATTACATAAAATTGTAGATCTTGTAAGGGAGCACACTACAAACCATGTGCTCAGTGAAATAACTGCTGATGTCTCCACAATCAAGAGAACCCTATTAGCTACTCTGGAGAATTCTAAGTGGATAACAGATGATGGAAAGATGTCCCCAGACCTCGTCGTGGACATCATTGGTTATGTAGCTGCCTTGTGTAAATTACCTGATAGAACCCTTAAGATCGCCAAAACAATCGCGTACATCCCTGGAATGTGCTTACTAGACTTAATGAACGAGGTAGAGATGCAGTGCAGTAAAGCAGGTGTGGTCGACACACATGCACATTCTGGTAGAATCAGGGTACCTGAGACAGTATCAGCTGTGAAAACATCAACACCGACCCCAAACAGAGAACAAAATCGATCGCGACCTGAAATGAGGCAGCCCAAACAAGCAAAGACGCCTAGACCTCGTTCCCACACGCCTTCCTACAGGCAGTTTCATAAGTTTTCGCGCAGCCCGAGCAGGTCTCGCGCTATAAACAACACTTTTTATGGGAAATCACCTCGTAGGTCACAGTCAAGGGATAGGTCCATTCTGTGTCATTACTGTGCAAAACCAGGACACACAAGGTATGAATGCTTTATCAAGGCAAAAGAGGATAATCAAAAGACACAAGGGTTTGGTCCTTACTGTAGGCATCATAGATACCAAGGGCACTGGACTAGTGATTGCAAAACAGTATAAAAAATTGTGTCTATGTTCAAATCGGGGGAAGACCAAGTCATGACAAAAAACGAACAAACATAAAAAAGAACAAGGTTAAACTTCACATAGGAGGCATGTTGGGAAATGAGTGTATCTTGATACCAGCTGTATGTGAGGATCAAAACGTTTCCTTATTTTTAGATACAGGCTCTCCAGTGAACTTAATAACACATGAAGAACTAAATAGAATTCTTAAAAATAAAAAGAAAGTAACTTTTTTGGATGAAGCTGATTTAGAATTAAACACAGTAGATGGTCAAGAGATTACAGTAAAAGGTATGATAAGATTAAATCTCGGTTTCACAGAAACTACAAGACCATTCTCTGCATTGTTCTATATCGTTGAAAACTTAGCAATTAAAGCTCATATGTTACTGGGCTTAAGATCCATGAGAACTGAGAACATAACTATACTCCCACAAATGAATGGAATAGACTTTGATAATGAATTTATAGAGGAAATACTTTCAGAGCCCTCACCGATTGGTAGAAGAGAGCCAAAAAGAATTGGTAATATTAAAGGCTTAAACAAACATACACAAACAGATGAGTGTATAGATCCACTTACACCAGCAACCCCATCCTCCAGAATTAGTGACCCAGCTAACAGTACTGATTTATCAATTTTTCCAGCCCATCTCACTAATGATTTGGTTATACCACCTAATTCATACATGAAGGTTACCATAAAGAGCAAATTACGGAATAGTACTGTTCTTGTCTTAGAAGAATTATGTAAAGTAAAAGGATTGTCAGTAGAAAACGCATTATGTCATACGAACGACGAAGGGCTAACTCAGATATTCATTATTAATCACATGAATGGGGAAGTTCAGTTGAAGAAGGGAACTTGCATAGTTAATATTGAAAAATGTTTCGCCCCTGTGAAGGAAATAAATATTGGTGGAGTAACAAGTGAGATAAAATCTACGGATAGAGAAAGAATAAAGAGAATTTAATTCACTCAGGTGAATTTGACGAAGAAAATGATTTGTTAACCCTGCTGGAAACACACAGGGACACCGTAGCCTTGCCCGGAGAACGATTAGGGTGTACTAACTTGATTAATCACATGATTAATGTGCACCCAGAAACACCACCAATTTTCGTACCAGCTTATCGCATACCACACTCCCAACGTACACTTGCTAATCAGTATGTCGATGAAATGTTAAAGCTTGGAATTATTGAGCCTTCAGTTTCTCCGTGGAACGCTCCCCTTTTCTTTGTGCCCAAGAGAAATGGAGAAATGCGTGCGGTAGTAGATTACCGTAAACTAAATAATCACACCATCCCAGACAGATTTCCCATGCCATTGCTAAGTGATGTGCTACAGAATATTGGTCCTGAGAATAATATATTCTCGACCATCGATCTCCTAAACGGATACTATCAGATTCCGGTATCTCAGGAGTCACGTAAATACACTGCCTTTTCAACAAACAGAGGCCATTATCAATATACAAGAATGCCAATGGGACTGAGGACAGCCCCTGGTACGTTCCAGCGTCTTATGAATTACGTATTGTCCGGAATTTTAGGACAAGGAATATTTGTTTATCTTGACGATATTATTATCGCAACGAAGAATATTAAGGATCATCTCAGGAAATTAGACTTACTCTTACAAAAGCTTAGTGATGCTGGATTAAAAATTAAACTTTCTAAATGCAAATTTTGCTTTAAGGAAATAAATTTCTTAGGCCACAAATTAAGCTCTGATGGTATTCACACCACTGATGACAAAATACAGGCAGTGAGAGATTTTCCTGAACCCACTACGACTGACGAAGTTAGACAATTTTTAGGTCTGGCTGGGTACTATAGGTCCTTCGTACCACAGTTCTCTCATATAGCCTTCCCTCTATTCCAACTACTCAAAAAAGATGCTGTATTCCAATGGGAAGAAAGAACAAAAAGGGCATTTAACAATCTAAAAATTAAACTAACGAATGCACCTTGTTTAGCATATCCAGATTACACGAAATCATTTCTTATTTGTACAGACGCATCAGTTAAAGGATTAGGGGCTGTACTGATGCAGGAAGATAAAAGAGGAAAGAATCAACCAATTGCATTTGCCAGCAGACAAACAAGAGGTGCAGAAAAAAATTATAGCACTACAGACTTAGAGGCACTTGCAGTGATTTTTGCATTACAAAAGTTTCGAGATTTGGTATATGGTTACGAAATCCACTTGTTCACCGACCATAAACCACTGGTGGGTATGTTTAAAGAAAAACTCCTTTCTGGGAGGAGAGCAAGATGGAAATGTACAGTTGAAAACTACAATGTACAAATACATTATATACAAGGTAAAATGAATATAGTAGCGGACGCATTATCTAGGAACCCGAACACAATTCAGGTTGCGGCGTTAGATTTCAAAGGAAATATCCCAAACCACGAGGATATCGCAAAGGCACAAAGACTTGACCCAGTATGGTCAAAAGTAATATACAAGTTAGAAAGTGGAGATGACATACAATTACCCAAACTGCATGTCCCACTTGAACAATTCACAATGGTCAATAATACATTATACAAAATTAACTCTAAACAACCAAAACGCCAAAGAAATACTAACCAGTTGGTAGTACCTAATGACATGGTACCCCAAGTATTACGAATGATACACGACAGCCCACATGCAGGACACCCTGGAAAGGATAAGACATTCAACCAAGCCCAGCTATTATATTACTGGCCTTCATTACGAAGAGATATACACAATCATATAGACAGATGCGAATCATGTGCGAAACACAAAGGATACCCAATCACACCTGCACCGATGGGTAATTACCCAGTACCACATCAGCCATGGGACGTTGTCGCTGTTGATTTACTCAAGATGCCATTATCATACAATAATAACCTATACTTATTCGTAGCAACGGATCATTTTTCCCGTTATGTCATTTTAGCTCCAATTAAAGATAAGACAGCAGAGACAGTAGCAAAGGCAATAACAGATAATGTAATATGTCGCTTTACTACCCCTAAGGTACTAATAAGTGATAATGGAGGAGAATTTAATTCTGAGATCTTACAAGAAATATGTAAACAATACAACATTAAAAAGGTTAACGTTTTGGCCTATCACCCAGCATCGAATGGGTTGGTAGAGAGACAAAATAAAAAGGTATTAGATGTGCTACGACACATTCTCAGTGAAAATTATGCAAGCTGGGATGATTGGATTCCCAGAGTAGAGGCCTCCATTAATGGGTCTATAAATAAATCCATTGGTGACACACCACATTTCATTATATATGGCACAGATAAAAAATTACCATATGAGCTCCTAGAAGGTGACAGCATGCCTATATACAATTACGATGATTACTCTAAACTCCGTTTACGTGAATTCCAGGACATTCACAAAAGAGTGCAAAAACAATTAACGATGTCCAAGGAAGAAATGACGGAGGCATTTAACAAAAAGGCAAAAGATTCACCTATCAGCTTAGGAGACATTGTTTACGGAGTCATTCATACGAGAGACAATAAATTATCCCCTAAATTTGAGGGCCCATACAGAGTAATTAACATAAAGGCAAACAAAGTTTTAATTAAGTCACTTTCAAGTGGCGAGGAAAAACAAGTTCATATTGACCATTTAAAACGAGTTTCAAGGGAATTATCACATAATTATTCAGCCTCGGATACAACCGAACAGGTGAACGTACCTCAAGAAACCAAGCAAGAACACAACAATGATTACAAAAGAAATTAAGGTCATATACCAAACAATCGAACATAGGTGCAACTATTCCAATGAAATCTACAGTACATCATTTACGAGAATTAAATATCGATTTAAACTCCTTCTATAAATGAAATAACAGCCAACCGTAACGCACATCATCACTATCATCAACCACAGCTTTATAGGAAATTAATAGATTTTTTTTTCGGTAGGTTACGATGAAGGGACTTATGCTATGGATTCTCCTATACATAGTACGAGTATATGCGCACCTAGACCCCAAGCATATAGTACGACAAGGATGCCTCATAGCTCCAACGGCCACGACTACAATCGTCAAGGATGTCATGAGTACTGAAATAAGTCTAGATTACTTGTATGACTTACCTACTTATATAGAAAGACTTGCGACGCCGATGCGAACTCTGGACTTCAAGATAGGGAATTATGTTTCACAATCACATATCACCAAGGAAGTGGATGAAATGGTGAAGTTAGCGAAATGGAAACTAGAACAGGCGAAGTCAACTATGCTCGTCATGATCCAAGATCTCCCATCTTCTGGAACAGAGGTGCTGAGCGACAGGAACAACATCACACGTACTCGCCAAAAGCGCGGTTTGTTCGATCTGGGCGGCGCAATTCTTGGGAACATCTTTGGATTGGCTACAGAGGATGACCTTAAAGAAATAAACAAAAAATTTAATAAGATAGCTCAGGTACTAACATACCAAGATAAATTCATCACAGGACAGAACTCAGCAATGAAAACAATTGTGAAAAATCTGAAACAAGCAGAAAACGTAGCTCTCGAGAGTATAGATAAAATAAATAACTTGGAGGGTAACGTTACCCTTTTCCAGCACTTCTCCATCATCACAGAACATATTGACACGATTCTACTACAATTAGAGAACACTAGAGATCATTTCAGGGCACTTATGCAAGGAATTTCGAATGCTGGTGATGGCAAGATCACAAATGACTTACTCCCAGTTCATGAGCTACGTCAGATAGTTAGTCAAGGCATACATACACATAAATTGAAGCCATTGTTCCGCAGTAGGGAATTTATGCAATATTACCCGTACTTGGAAGCAACACTAACACCAACATCAGTGATAGTTCATGTACCATTCATCACGGAAGACCTGTTCACAGTATACCAAATACACCCCTTCCCCTATAGAAACAACAACACTTTAGTCATCATCAACATCAACACAGACACCGAACTCATCATGGTCTCCAAGAGACGAGACACTGTCACTTTCGCAAGTGAGTCAACGATTGAGCGAAAGTGCCGCACATCCTTACATGCTGTTCATCTTTGTCCTGCGTACATTTTCACGTTTCAGCCTACTGATACGGTCCCTTGTGAAATGGCTATCATCAGCAATAACAATATTCATCATCATTGCAACTTCACTTTTGCTCCAGATAAACTTGTACACCATCAACGCATTGGACACTCGCAGTTTTTTTATTTCCCTCATAACACATCAGTTTACATAGTCTGTCCAGATATACCACCATCTCATACATCAGCCTCAGGATTATACATAGCACCAGACTACTGTGCGGTATTTACACCATCCATGTCTACTTTTTCCACCATCAATCACTACGCCATCCTCAATCATACACACAAACATTTCCACCCACTGCCTGATATGGACTTAAACATGAGCACAAGTATTAAGCTGACTTCACCTAAGTTTGAAACTATGCAGCTGATCAATGAAACAATGAAGCCCTGGGAAGATTTGAGTTTGAGTATGTTCAACCCATATTATGTGTATAGCCAAGCACCTTCTGTCTTCATAATTATCTGCATTGTTGTTGCAGTATTGCTGTTGGCCATGCACAGAATGCATGCAAGAATTGCTAATTTGGAGTCATTGTTTAGTGGGGGAGAGTTAACATCACAGTTAACCACCCTGAATGAAGTGTATATATTTTGTATATAGTATTAATTATATATATATAAAAAAAAAATAATAATAATAATAATAATAACACAAAGAAGAATGACCCATATATGGCAGACCAGTACCATTATCTTTAAATGAAATATTAGTAACTCTTACAATATTCTTAATTTTAAACTATTTTTATTCTTGCATGTATGCAATTCACTATAATAACCCAAGTACATACTGTATTACAGTTAAATAATTTACTTTAATGCATTTATTCCAATATGTATTCAACTTATTTAAAATGTAATATTACTGAATAATCACTATTTACTATGCATAATATATGTATACAATATTCATACAATTATGTTACTTTACAATATTATGTATTTCACTTAATTAGCTTATAAGTTCATTATAATGTGTATGTAGTATGTATTAATATATTATAACTATTAAATGTCGATGGTACGTCATTTTCGCGCGGCCGAGCAAATATAGGACTACATAATAAATAGATAGATAGAGAGACAGATAGAAGCAGGAAGTCAAACGATGAGAAGGTGTTGTGTTTGCGAGAAGCGAGCAGCGCTAAACGCTTACACGGGGGAAAGCTGACGACAGCGGCCAGTAAGATGATTCAGTTAGCTGTCAGCAGTCCTCTCGTGAGAAAGTTCTGTTGCCACGAGGAAGATACGTGACACACACACCCTACTACACGAGATGTGAGGAAAGAGAGTTTAGAAGGAGACAAGCGACCCTATAGAGAGGTCGAGACGGAGATTAGCTTGAGAACAGAGAGAGAGAGAGAGATAGCGAGACAGGGAGGTAGCTACCCAGGACTTATACTATTATACCTGTTTAATATTTCCAAGACAAATAAAGATAGTCCCATACTATTCTTTACCTCTCCCGTCACTACATGACATCTGGTGGGGAAACTACTACAAGATATAAAAGCCGCTCGACCACAAGTCTAACATATACTTCTCTACAATTAACTACAAAGTCTTTATGACATATGTGCACGAGTAGGTGACAATGAGAGGACAAAGGAAGGAGTATGTATAGTTGTGAGTAAAAGATGGAAGAGGAGCATAAGACAGTATGTATCAGTTGGGTCAAGGATTGTGTGGGTAAAGTTGAAAGTTGGAATACAAATGTGGGCGATTGTGTGTGTGTATGCACCAACACAAGACCATGCTAGAAGAGTGAGAGAAGAGTTCTGGACAAATGTAGAAATGTGCATGGAAAAGTTTGGAAGGAATGAGAGAGTGTTTTTGATTGGTGATATGAATGGTAAAGTTGGGAATGTGAAGGTGGATGGAATAGTTGGTGAGTGGGGTGTGCCTGCTGAGATAGATGAGAATGGCAGTGCGTTAGTGGACATTTGTGCTGGGAGGGGGTTGGTGATAGCCAATACCCTCTTCAGGCATAAAATGATCCACAGGTATACATGGCGACTGATGAGAAGGGTGGGTGGTGAACTGAATGAAAGGAAGGCAATGATTGATTATGTGTGTGTGGATGAAAGGATGCGAAGATGTGTAAAGGATGCAAGAGTGTATAGAAGTTGGGGGAGTGGACTTTCTGACCACTACTTGGTGTTGGCCAGAATTAGAATTCAAGTAAGATGGAGGAATAGAAGAAGGGAAAGATGAGAGGAAGGAGTAGTTGCAAGGAGAGTGGAAAGGTTACAAGAGGATGAGAAAAAGGCAGAGTATAAGAGAAGTGGAGGAACGATTGGGCAAATATGAATTGGAGCAGATGGGAGACGTGGAAGGTGTGTGTAGCATATTTACAGAAGTGTGTGCAGCATGTGATGTGGTGTGTGGAAGGAAGAGAAGACGGAGGGGGGTGCAAGGAACAACGTGGTGGACTGTAGAGGTGAAACAGGCTGTGGCACAAAAGAAGAAAACATACAATGAATGGATGAGAAATATGGGGCGTGGAAGTAGTTGAGAGGCGGAAGAGAGAGTTATATGTAGAAAGAAAGAGAGAGGTGAAAAGATTAGTAAGAGAAAGTAAGAAGAGATTGGATGAGGAATTTGGAAGGAATTTGAGAGTAAAGAGGAGGGACTGTAAGAAAATGTTCTGGAGAGAGGTGAAAAGAGTAAGACAGGGTGGAAGTGAAGTTAGCAGGGGAGTGAAAGATAAAAATGGTAGATTACTAGTGGAGAAGGGAGAAAAAGTGAGCAGATGGAGAGAACACTTTAAGGAATTGTTGAATGTAGAGGATGGAAGTAATGCGAGTATAAGTGGCTGGGGAATGGCTGGGAGAAGGAGGGAGGTGAGAAGACAGGAAGAAATCAGTAGGATAGAAGTTGTGGAAGCAATGAAGAAAGTTAAATCGGGGAAAGCCCCAGGAATTGATGGAGTGTGTGGTGAAATGCTGAAGCATGGGAGAGAGATAGTAGCAGAATGGATGTGGAAGATGTCCAGATTGGCCTGGGAGGAAGGTAGAGTCCCGGAGGATTGGAAGTCAGGTATAATTACTCTCTTGTACAAAGGAAAAGGGGAAAAAGAAGTGTGTGGTAATCATAGGGGCATTTGTCTTCTTAGTATAATAGGAAAAGTGTATGGTAGGATACTTATTGACAGTGTTAGAGAAAGAACAGAGAAATTAGTTGAAGAAGAACAGGTAGGCTTTAGGAAGGGAAGTGGTTGTGTAGATCAGATATTCATTCTTAGATCTTTAGTAGAAAAGTTTCTAGAGAAGGGAAAGAAGTTGTGTGCGGCTTTCATGGATTTGGAGAAAGCATATGACAGGGTGGATAGACAAGGATTGTGGAAAGTGTTAAGAATATATGGAGTAGATGGGAAGTTGTTGAACGTTGTGAAGAGTATGTACGATGGTGCGAAGGCTGCTGTGCGTGTGGATGGTGAACTAAGTGAATTTTTCTCTTTGAAAGTTGGTTTGAAACAGGGATGTGTCATGTCTCCATGGTTGTTCAATCTGTACATGGATGGGGCAATAAAAGAGGTACAAGGTAGGGTAGTGGATGTTGGAGTGGCCCTGGTGAGAGAGGATAGTGTTTGGAAACTCCCTGTACTATTGTTTGCAGATGATACTGCGTTGTTGAGTGAAGGCGAAGGGGAGCTGCAAGGCTTGATGGATGAGTTTGAGAGAGTTTGTAAGAAACGGAACCTATAGGTGAATGTAGGGAAGAGTAAAGTGATGGTCTTTGAAAGAGGTGAAGTCAGTGAATGGAGAGCAAGGTTGGATGCTGAGGAACTGGAAAATGTGAGTACGTTTAAGTACTTGGGTAGTGTAATGAGTAAGGATGAAAGTTTGGAGGGTGAAGTGCTTGAAAGGGTACAGCAGGGAAGAAAGGTTGCTGGTTCTTTGAAAGCAGTGATAAGAAACAAGGAAGTGAGCATGGAAGTGAAAAAGTTACTACATGACAGTATTGTGATACCAACTCTAACGTACGGAAGTGAAGCTTGGACATTGTTGGAAGGACACAAGTCAAGAGTGAGAGCAGTGGAAATGAGTTATTTAAGAGGAGCCTGTGGAGTCACATGGAGAGACAGGCTGATGAATGAGGATATAAAGAAGCGTTGTGGTGTTGATGTGGATGTGATAGGAAGCGTTATGAGGAACACATTGAGGTGGTTTGGCTATGTGGAGAGGATGGAGGGTGAAAGACTGACGAAGAGAGTGTATGTGAGTGAGGTGGAGGGGGGAAGAGGGAGGGGGAGGCCGTGGATTAGATGGAGGGATGGGGTGGAGAGGTATATGAGAGAGGGGTGTGTGAGTTGGGAGCAGGGCAGTGAAATGGCGGGGGACAGGGCGACTGGGAGGTGATTTGTTTGTGGCCACCTCAAACGGGATTGAGGCGTCTGGCAATAGATAGATAGATTGCTAATATCAATTTCTTTGTCATTCACGCTGAGCATGGTGATATTTGAATGATTTAAGTGACACAGATGAGGATAGTAAGGAGTGATAAGCAAAATAAATCACTTGGGAAAAGGCATTAGTGAGCTTCCTGAATAACGATAACACAGACCCACAGCATGGCTGGGTTATTTGTGTGTCTTCATCAATTTTATCGCGAATTTTGTCATGAATTATTCAGATTATGACTGACTGGCGGATTTACTGATAAAATAAGTTATATTGGCTTGCGGAATAAAAGATGCGTGGAAACAAGTGAGATAATTATTTGTCTCTTTGCATTGCTGCGTTTAATAGGGCACAAAGTTACGATACTGAGATGAGGGGGTCACGTGAAAAATCTCTCTCTCTCTCTCTCTCTCTCTCTCTCTCTCTCTCCATGCTGAGTCCACGCTGATAGGCTTAGGTCATGACGACAAACAAGAAAATATCACGTGAGAGCGTTTGTGATGAACATGATTCCCTAAGTTGATTTCATCGTTCCAAAATGTCAAAATAATGGCAAACACGAGGATAAAAGGCACTTAAAATAATAATAATAATAATAATATTAATAATAATAATAATAATAATAATAAGAAGAAGAAGAAGAAGAAAAAGAAGAAGAAGAAGAAGAAGAAGAAGAAGAAGAAGAAAAAAAAGAAGAAAAAAAATCATCATTATCATCATCATCATCATCATCTACATCATCATCATCTTCCTGCAGAAACAAATTACAGTTCCCCACCACCACCACCACCGTCATCATCATCATCATCATCACCATCACCATCATCATCATCATCATTATCATCATCATCATCATCATGCCGTTCTCTCATACTGGGTCCTTCCACGCCAAATTAGTGCAATCCCCGCCTGAGAGAATCCTTTGCCTATGTGTTAGCAGCTTAACGACCCTATTGCAGGTACGACAAACGATTAATGCTGTGGTCTGTCTGTTAATTTAGTGATTTTGGAAACTCTGGCCCGTATTCTCGTCGGCTGGGGAAGCTCCCTAGCACCTTTTTCTGTGCGATTTACTTTGTTTTTCACAACTTACTGTTCTCCTATCACTCTTTCCTCAGCGATTTTTGTTTTTAATTGCATCTTACTGTCCCTTCCGTGTCTTAGTGTCCTCTTCTGTTACTGAAATCCTTCCGATATGGTGATACTCTGCATAAATAAAGTACAAAACGATATGAACCACCCTTATTCAGATATAAATCGCTGAAAATGAGGTGTTAGGGAGCTTCCGTAATCGGCGAGAACAGGAGCTTTTAAAATGCAAACTCACCTGGCAACACGGGTCCGTATTTTCGTCGGGTAAGGAAGCCCCCAAACGCCTTTTCCTGAGCGATTTATTTTACTTATTACATATTACTATACTAGTCATCATGCTTAACGTTTTCATGGCAGGAATAACAAGATTTTCTGCAACTAACACCAGACAATTTAATTCAGCTGGGACTAAGGCTCGTATGCTCGTCTGGTGAGGGAGTCAAACTGGTGTGTGCAAGGGGTGAGTGTAAAAAACATTACAGTAGATAAATGTACAGACAAAGATAACTACCAATGTCCTTCTCACCACAGTACCTATTAAGTAAAGAAAAAAGAAAATAAAAACAAAAGACCATGATCCCTGCATAAACTCGAGCCACTCACAGAAAACATAAAAGAAAAGACTAAAGAAAAAGACCCACAAAATTACCATGAAATTATTTTAGGGGTAACAATGAGCAAAAAACAAGAGATTTATTTGTCAAGGCGAAAATCCCCGAGAGACAAAAAAGAAAAATAATCATTTTAATTCCACGTCTCCTGAGCTGTGGGATATTAAGGGCTACTGCATGAAGATACGAGGATTAAATTTACTGGTGTGGTGTGGTGTGGTTTGGTGTGGTGAGGTGTGGATAGTGGTGGTAGTGTTGATGGTGGACATGTGATTACTCGTGTGGTGGTTAGTGACGGTGGTGGTGGTGGTGGTGGTGGTGGCGGTGTGTGTGTGTGTGTGTGTGTGTGTGTGTGTGTGTGTGTGTGTGTGTGTAGTTGGTGTTGGTGATGTGGCTGGTGGTAGCTGTGGTGTGGTTGCTGTTGGTGTCAAGACTGATGATGGTGGTGTGGTGGGAGCTGTGGTGTGGTTTGTGTTGGTAGCAGCTTACCCACACCGTACAGTGTCTGTTATCATTACACAAATCTATATCTATCTAAAGCCCGATGCCCTCATCCCGCAAAGGGTGGCCGCAGGCAAAACGCCTCCAAGTCGCTCTGTCACCCACCATTTGACTGCCCCCCCCCCAACTCACTCCTCCCTACCTCATATACATCTCAACTTCATCCCTCAACCTCATCCTCGGTCTTTCCCTCCATCTCCCTCCCTCCACTTCACCTACATACACCTTCTTAGTCAGTCTTTCATTCTCCATTCTCTCCACATGTCCAAACTACCTCAGTGTATTTCTCCTAATTTTCCCAACCACATCCACATCCACCCCACCATGTTCCTTCACATCTTCATTCGTCAACGTGTCATTCCATGTCACTCCACATGCTCCTGTCAAGCAACTCATTTCCACTGCTCTCACTCTTGATTTGTTCCCCTCTAGCAAGGTCCATGCCTCGCTTCCATACGTCAGGGTAGGGATCACAGTACTAGCATGCAGTCACTTCTTAACTTTCATACTCACCTCCCTATTTCTCATCACTGCTTTCAGTGTACCAACAACCTTCCTTCCCTGCTGTACTCTTTCACGCACTTCATCCCCCAAAGTTCCATCCTTACTCATCACACTACCCAAGTACTTGAATGCACTCACATTCTCCATATCCTCACCATCCAACCTCACTGTGCATTCTGTGACTTCATTCCTCTCAAACACCATAACTTTACTCTTGTTTACTTTAACTTTCAGATTCCTCCTCCTACACACTGTCCCAAATTCATTCACCAAACCTTGCAACTCCCAGTCGTCTTCACTCAACAGTACTGTATCATCACCAGACAGCAACAGCAGAATCTTCCACACCTCACCCTCATTCATTAGAGCCACCCCCACATCCACTGCCCTACCTTGCACTTCCTTTACAACCCCATCCATGTATATATTAAACAGCCATGGAGACATCACACATCCCTGTTTCAGTCCCACATGTAGATCAAAGAACTCACTCAGCTCACCATCCACTCGCACCGTAGCCCTAGCTTCTTCGTACATACTCTTCACAGCACTCAACAATTTTTCCTCCACTCCATATATTCTTAAAACCTTCCACATACCTTGCCTATCAATTCTATCATAAGCTTTCTCCAAGTCCATGAAGGCAGCATACACTTTCTTTCCAATCTCTAGATATTTCTCCACTAAACATCTTAGAACAAATATCTGATCTACACACCCTTTTCCCTTCCTAAATCCCCCTTGTTCTTCTCCAGCTAGCTTCTCTGTTATATGCCTAACCCTATCAATGAATATTCTACCACATATTTTTCCAGTCATACTAAGAAGGCAAATACCCCTGTGGTTATCACATACTTCTCTCTCTCCCCTTTTCCTTTGTATAAAGGAACAATTATACTGATTTCCAGTCCTCTGGAACCCTTCCCTCTTCCCAAGCCAATCTACACAACTTCCATATCCACTCCGCAACAATCTTACTCCCATATATCAGCATTTCACCACACACTTCGTCAATTCCTGGGGCCTTTCCTTCTTGATTTTCATTGCTTCTTCCACCCTACTGATCTCTTCCTCCCTCCTCTCATCTCTTCTTCTCTCAGCCATTCCCCAACCACTTATACTCGCACTGCTCTCACTCTCTACATTCAACAAATCCTCAAAGTGCTCCTTCCATCTCCTCAATTTCTCTCTCTTCTCCACCAACAATCTCTTATTCCTATCTTTCACTCCCTTACTATTTCCCCTTTCACACTGCCTTACTTTCTTTACCTCCTTCCATAACAATTTCTTGCTCTCCCTCCATTTTACAATCAGATTCCTCTCAAACTCTTCATCCACTTTCTTCTTACTTTCCATCACCAGTCTCTTCACCTCCCTTCTCCTGGTGACATATACCTCTCTCTCTCTCTCTCTCTCTCTCATCTTCTCCCCTACCTCTGCTCGCTAGCCATTCACTATAATCCCTTCTTCCTTTGTTCCACAGCTCCTTTCACCTCATCATTCCACCATGCTTTCCCTTGCACACTCCTGCATCTCTTCCTCACTCCACAAACCATCTTGCACGCTGCGCCTTTCTCTTCCGTGAATATCTTACATACATCTTCCTCCCCTTCCATCTGCTCTAACTCATACTTTCCAAATTTTTCGTCCACTATACTCTTATACTCTGTCATTTTCTCACTCTCTTGCAATTTCTCCACTCTTGTCACAGGAGCTGTTTCCTCCTGTATTCCCTTTCGTCTCTTCACCCATTTTCTTTGCAGCCTTACCTTGGCCATCACTAAGTGATGGTCCGAGATTCCATTCCCCCACCCTCTCCACACTCTTGCGTCCAACACTTGTCTTCTCATTTGTTCATCCACACACACGTAGTCTATCATTGCCTTTCGTTCAACAAGTTCACCATCCATCCTCCTCATGACTCTCCATGTATACCGGTGGATCATCTTATGCCGAAAGTAGGTGTTGGCTATTGCCAACCCCTTACCAGCACAGATGTCCACCAAAGCATTATCATTCCCATCTTCTTCAGCTGGCACACTCCACTGACCAACCACTCCCTCCACTCGTACATTCCCAACTTTGCCATTCATGTCTCCAATCAAAAACACTCTCTCGCTCCTCTCAAATTTCTCCATACATGCTTCCACACTTGCCCAAAACTCATCATTCACTCTCGTCACTCGGTCCTCTGTCGGCGCATACGCACATACCGTACAATTTCCCACGTTTGTATACCTACTTTCATCCTCACGCATACAATCCTTGCACCCATTGTTCCATACTCTCTTATATTCTCCTTCCACTTCTTGCTTATCATCAGACATACTCCCTCTCTTGCCCTCTCATTCTCATTAACTCCCTCACATATTCCTATACCGTACTCCCATTCTCTCACCCTTTCATCTTTCCATTTAGTTTCAGTCAATCCACACACATCCACTTTTGCATCCTCAAGTCCTGAACAATCTTTCATTTCATCATTCACTCCTCTCACATTCCATGTCCCCACCCTTAGAATGTCCTTTGTCCGTTCCTTAGTCGTCAATATATAGTCCGTCCTGGTCCGAGGCGCTTTATTCGCTTGTTTAGTTAGTTCTTTTTACGGGGTGGGGCACTAACCCACCACCAACCCTTTTAGTCGCCTCGTACGACAAGCAGGGATACTGGGGGAGTATTCTTGAAACGCCCCTACCCCCAGGGTTGGAAAATCAAAAGTCTTATGTCGACCAGAGGAAGATGGGTGGAACTATGGCTCATCATACATTTACATACGGACTTTATAAAATACCAATTAAAACAGAGGAAAGATCATATATAAGCAGAGTAACTTTAATATCTGGTCATTTACTTGCCTTTATGTGGTAGGTGGGGGCGCTCACCATCCAGTCACTCGATGTAGTACTGCTCTCAGGTGTCTGCCCTTTCCTCTCCTCTCTCCATTCATTCCTTCCTCTTCTGTCTTTCTTTACTCCTTCCTCGTCCTTCTGCCTACGGGTGACGTTACACTCCCTCTTTTGTCTTTCTTTCCTTCATTCTTTCCTCTTTTTTGTGCCTATGGGTGACTCTGCTCTGAGCGACAAGCCGAATGGTTTCCTGTACACCAGGAAACCATTTGCTACGCTGGGTGGTAATCATATAACCAAACTATGGCGCCTGGTGGTTTAGTGGGTAATTACGGCGCTCCAGTCGGACTGAGCCGGTGAAAGTTTATATCCAAGGAGTGGTTGGGGTTATTGCTTACGTAATGCTACTCAGGGATAAGTGAGGCTTGTCACTCTCATCTTAAATGTCAGGACCAACTTGCCTGGCCCCGGGCTCCTATGCTTCTCATGGGGCAACGTAGGACTGGATGATGGATGGATGGATGGATGGATGGATATATCTTTATCTCTGAACACTCGGTATCTGGAGATGTATTCATGATGCATCATATCCCTCAAATAGTGTGGCAATTCATGTATCCAAATGGTTCAATCGGTAGAGAGGTGCCCTGCAGTCTTACCGTACCCAGGTTCAAATCCCCGCTGGGGAGGGAACAGTTTAAGGATTTGAATTTCCTTAAATCAGACTTTACTTGTCTACCAGAAGACCCGCCGACATGTCGTAAAAATACCCCCGCTAATACCAATACACCAGTCCTGTATGAGACAGCCCTAGCATGTATTCAATAAGGACGGTGGGTGTTATCGCCGAAGTGGTGTCATGTAGGGATGTATGGTACGTAGAACGACTATTGGGCCTGGATGGCAGGCTGTGAAGCCTATGCCCGGCCCAATGGCAGACTGTGAAGCCTATGCCCAGAGTCGGACACATAAAAAAAAATAAAAAAAATCCAGCTAACACCACAAAATAATGAGGTGAGAGTCAGTCTTAGGAGCCTGGCAGTTTTCACGAATTTTTATGATGACTTCATAACCAAGATATTCAAATGAATACTTTTACTTTGATCGTATTATTCACGTTATTATTCACTCTGCCATGACTGTGAATTGCATGATACTTATCCCGAGTTAATATGAATCTATAAACAAATGCTCTTAACTACAAACTTTGCTAAAGAGAAAAAATGTCTGGCACTACGACCACTTGCCCTCACGCACCCCCCTGCACACCCTTTCCTTCCTTTCAAGTTTTCTGTTTTCTTTCCTGTTTTCTTTCGTTTTTTTTTTTTCAGCGATCGTACATCAGAATCTGAAGTGTGACAAATGTCATCTCCCCTCCCATCATGCTTAACTTCTTTCAAAAATGACAATGCGGCAAAATAGCACAAAATGTCAATGTTCAATCAAGTGGTAAAAGCGAGGGAGCAAGAACATCTACATAGTGGTAATTTTGCTCCCCAAGCCAGCAGGTGTGGGTTATAAATTAGGGCAGCCTCTAACCGTGAAATTTTGTGGAAATACTGAACTTATAGATACGAGTTATACGTGTTTTGAATCCCCAGGAAAAATCAATGTCAGTGAAGTAGACTTTCTCAAAATTCAAAAAAAATTTCATGACAAAATGACAAAACTGTTATTAAAATGGTCACAGCGCTAAGCCTATTGATGTTAGGATTTTTTTTTTACTTTGACCGGACATACTTAAAAACACAGACTATGCCCCTTAAAAGATGAAGGTTTGTCAGGAAATAACACTTTGATGAGAGACTGTGTGATCGATTACATCTGAGGACTGGTGCCGCTGTCGCCATACCCAAAGCGGGCCTATGAGTTTTCGAGTCACTAGTCGAAGTTTGCTTATTTTAGTTTTATGAAAAGCAAACACACAAAAATATAATAATAATAATAATAATAATAATAATAATAATAATAATAATAATAACCACCCGAAGCAAAAGGTAACCTATATTGGTAAGAGTCATTTTAACTAACAAGTGACTAAAACTAACTGTCTAATTACCAAACAGGCTGTAGTGACTATGTACAACTTGACCCAATATACTGTTACGAGTTACAGAATGGCAGGAGGAGGAACAGAACTTTTGCAGGCAATGGTACACTCATCCACCATCGTTCCCATTCACCGTCTATTAACACTGGATAGAGAGAAGCAGTCACTATGTCACACCAAAGCCAGATTTGTCGCCCATTATTAAAGCAGGAGTCCAAAGCCTTGTTAGACTGGGCAAGGAATGTTAGTACTGACAATGATGTTTCTGTAGCGTAGAGAAGGTAACATCTACCAAGGGAAGCTTGTTTGGTATGACACCTTAACTACAAACCTAGTTCTTAGTCTCAGGCAGAGGTAGACGGAGAGTAGAATTTAAGACTTTCAGCCCGATGATGTAGTTGTATTTACATCCCTGTTACCTCTGGAAGAGAGAGAGAGAGAGAGATTCTTCCTCCCAATTTAACGAAAACCGTCTGTAGGCTGCATGAATAAACTAAAAAACTGCGTTAAGGACTGAAGGGATTAAGTACGTGCCAGACAGGTCTCAGCTCTCATTGTCTGTCTATCTATCTATTAATCTATTGCCAGACACCTTAATCCCGTAAGGGGTGGATACAAACAAATCGCCTCCATGTCACCCTGTCCCTCGCCATTTCACAGTCCTCCCCCCAGCCCACACACCCCTCTCTCCTTGTGTTGACCTGTTTTCTTACTCCCTGGGGTGGGATTCTCACACGTACTTACGATCGATTTCCTGTCGTAACTTAAGATATGTTTGGCAAGATGGACAAGAAAGGTAAAATCTCCCCAAGTCTCTTGTTCTTCTGCATTGCCAAGTTACTAAAGGAAATTATTGATAAGCTGGTTTTATTTATTTACTTATTTATTTTTCAGGAGAGACAGCGATAAAGGGTGTGGAGGCCCTGACCAGTACCACCTTCGTCCTGCAAAATGATATCTACGTTACGACTGGGAACTGATCGTAAATTATGGGTATATTTTCGAACTGCAAAAAGATGTCTACGTTACGGCAGGGAACTGATCGTGAATTAAGGGTGTCTTCTTCGTTCAGCAAAATCATAAGTTACGACAGAGAATTGATCGTACATTAAGGGTGTCTTGTTCGTCCTGCAAAATCATAAGTTACAACAGGGAACTGATCTTAAATTAGGGGTATTTTGTTTGTCCTGCAAAAAGATATCTAAGTTTCGACAGGGAATTGATCGCAAATTAAGAACATTTTGTTTGTCCTGCAAAAAAAATTATATACGACAGGGAATTAACCGTAATTTAAAGGTATCTTGTTCGTCCTGCAAAAAGATATCTACGTTACGGCAGGGAATTGATCATAAATTTATCTTGTTCGTCCTGCAAAAACATACGATATAAAAAGGAAATGATGGTAAATATGGCTGAGAATCTCACCGCTAGTTATAAAAATTCTTAGTTAATTCTAAGTGAAATAATTCCTCCTCAGGGGGTTAATCTCTCTCTCTCTCTCTCTCTCTCTGATATATGTAAAAGAATAAAATTCCTTAATCGCTTCAATATTAAGTTGTCTAGTATAATTTCTTCCTGATATCTCCAAACGATTTTATTCTGATTACGAAACATCTAGAACTGGATGGATTACACTCAGCCTCCATCAACTTCTGTAATAAAGGGATCTCATATCTCCATAAATTCGTCTGGAAGCAGCTAAGATAAACAAAAAATGCGTTCCATCTTGAAGGGGTTAATGGCAGAAGAGCATGTAGTGCCACAAATTTAGTATTCATGTATATGTTTAGGGGTACCGTAATTTCTAAGTTGGATAGGGTGTAATCTGAATACTAGTCTATAAATTCCTGTCCTAAGTAGTAGTTCATGTGATAATAATCAATGTAGGGTTAACTTTATTTTTATATGTATACATCTCTGTATCTATGCATGGGTGATATAATTGTGAGTGTTGAGCTATGGGAATTCCTCCATCTGGTAGAGTAATGAATAACAGGTGCGTGCGGCCTTTCCCCTTGTTTGTGCGTCGTTGTTGGGCGCCAAGTTTGAACCTTGGACAGAATAATAATGGGTATGCAATTCTTTCCGTATCATTGTTGTGAAATGCTTACTAATGAAGCTGCTAGAACCCAAATATGTAAGATTAATAGTCAAAAAAGGCCAAAATAATGTCATTTGTAAGGATCAAATAGTTCCGCTTGCCTTAGCCGTCACTAGATGGCATAAGCTACCCCAAACTCAAGGCGAGATGGCAGTAAATTCAGTATTTAAATTTAATAAGGATTGAATCCCAAATTTTCCCCAATTCAATCAAAAGTCCTAACGTCATGTGTACACTACTATATAAATAGTGAAGAGAATTTAAACCCACCATATCGCAAAAACACAATCTCATTTGATCTAGCAGTGGCGTCCCTTGGTGCCTGATATGCCCCATTCGCTACTCAGACATCGTGTATAACAGACGTTGGTTCAGGTGAGCTGTACACATTCCTCCTTTCTCCCCCCCTTTTCTTGTTTAATCCTTACTTATCGTGAACCATATGAAGTAATGTTGTTAAAAGCTTAACGTTGACATTCGCTACTCAGACATCGTGTATAACAGACGTTGGTTCAGTTCACAGACACCGTGACGTCGGGGTGTGCACGAGGCCATCATGTGATATTGCCCATAGACTCGTCTTACATACACACTTACACTACCCATTAATAATTTATAAACTGAATGTAGTAGAAATGGTATTATGAACCTATCAGGTGAACTTTATTTTATTTTTTTTTTTGTAAATAAGGTATAGAATTTTGAAAATTGATGTGATCATGTAACGGAATGGCGAATTCAAACTCATCAGCTTTTCTTTCTCTTATATTAATATGTTAGGAAATTGGGAGCGTTGAAGGGAACTTAGTGGTTGTGAACAAAAAAATGTAATTTTTGAGTTGTTCCTCGAGGTTAAACAAGCCCGAGTGATTATGTATTCTTGGTGATTATGCATTAATGATTATGAATTATTAATAATTATGAATTGATAGTGATTGTGAATTATTAGTGAACTGCATGATGAGATTATACTACACGGACGAAATAGAACACGAGTGATTATTATTTTTTTGGTTCGAGGCTATGCCAGCCCGAAAAGACAACTCATGCCAATAAATGTTCCAGTCTTGAGGCTATTGACGAGCCCAAGAATAACCGATAATAAAGAGTGTGGTATGATGACCTCAGAAATCACTTGAGTATTCCAATTGTTTCGCTTGGTGACCATAATGTTTGATGTTCGCCCAAACCATGGTTTTAATTTACAACCCTATTACATATGATTAAAGGTCACGTAATTCAAAATGTCTGTTGATAACTAGTATAGAATTATTAAAGTAGAGTAAAGTATATGTCATTTTTTTTTTTTTATACCCAATCAAGGGAATTATGTCCTCTCACGCATGACTCACTCCCCTTCCAGTTCAAGATTCCTCCGCTTTGGGAACGACGAACACACGTGGTACTGACTTATTCTCGACTCGGCCACAACTACAAACGCTACCAAAACTATCTGTTAAACAATTAACCTTTATCATTCAAAGTCGAAGTGCTACCCCCCCCCCCTTTGTTTTTACTGAGGTGAATATTCTATCAGTCATTGAGGGGAGATTAAGTTGAGTACCATTTGTATTATCAACGAGTAAGTTAAACAGAACCCACAACGGTGGGAAATCCAATTTCCGACTATTACACTGGTAACACCGGTAAGATTAAATATCTGGCGTTACACTGATGAACAATAACGGTGGAAAATAAAAAAATCCTATCATTACAAGCAGAGTTCCTTAAAGGTGGCAGTTAACTGGTCCCAACACTTAATACTTCAATGCAATTACAGTATATTGTTTAAATATGAACCCAGTGACACTATGGACAGTACAACGATCAGTACTACAAGCTGGGAAAAATGAGATACATTCATTATTATTATTATTATTATTATTATATTATTATTATTATTATAATTACGACTACTACTACTACTACTACTACTACCACCACCACCGAAGCAGCAACCGTTCGAAGACATTACATTATACAGTTCGAAGACATTACTTATTATTATTATTATTATTACCGAAACTGTGTACTGTAAATTACAACACCCGTTCCAAGAGAAACTTCTCCGCTCGTGAGACACAGACAGCTACCAATGCTGTTCCGTAATGTTCAAATATTATGGAGTTCCAAAAATACATACGAAATAACTAAGGGTATCATCAAATACGGGCTCTATTGCGCTCGTTTTCTCTTGGATTGGAGTTTCAGAGAAAACGGGTACACACGTTGCCGGGTTGGGGGGACTTAAGCAAAACCCCTTTTAATCTCAAGACATAATTCTTATTCTCGCCACCTCCAGACGATTTTATTAAACTTACGTAACACCTACTATTATTCACGGGGATACTGAAGCCTGTAATACAACTCTGTTAATACAGTTCCTGCATCCGAAATAAAACAGCCTGGAGACAGCAAGAATACACGTTTTAATATGTCATCGATTTGGAGAGATTTAAAGCACGAAAAAAAAAAAAAAAAATCAGCAAAGAGGAGGTCGAGCTGAGTTTCACACCATACTTTGTGATTTAAAAAAAAACAAAAAAAAATTTGTTCTTTGTTCCTCCCTGTTGTATAAGCTGTGTAACGTGGCATGCAGGCTAATGGCTACAGTGTTCAGTAAATGACTGACAGGAATCCGTGGCCTGCAAACACGTTCGTTTCTCACTATCAATCAGACTGACAATATAATGGCCTCATAACAGCTGACATGTTATGGTCTCTATCCGTGTATCTGACTCGCCTCTGACTTTCAGCCGAATGTTTTCTCAATTAAATTACTTCATTCTTGCCTGACCCTCAACCCTTCCACAAAGTATAGTCCAAATCAGAGCAAAACTGAGTTGACATTCACTCTGACTTTGGCTTTTGACTTAATCTAGAATTCAGACCTCTTTATCCTTGGCTGGACCAAGTTTGGTCCAGATCGATTCAGACTATTGAGTTACAGGACCTGGCATTTAACTTTGCCTCTGACACTGACATTATCACTATTTTGTCTCAACACTGAATCCATGCGTCACCGTAACACATGCCACAAAGTTTGGTTTTAAGTGGATGAAAATATCAAAGTTGATAGTCATGTTATCTTGACCTTTGCCCTATTGCATAAAAAAAAACACACACACACTAATGCTGATCGTTAATCCTTCCATCAAGGTGAGTTAAAATATCAAAACTGTTACACACACACACACACACACACACACACACACACACACACACATACACAGCCATGCGGAAGTAACCAAGAAAAATACTAGCACACAAACACTGATACAACTTAATATTACGAATATGTAAAAGGATCGTCTTTGAAAGGTCCGCAAAGCCACCCTGGGATGTCCTGTGCCCATTCAAGGCAACTCTCTCTCTCTCTCTCTCACTGTCCGTGTGTATGTGTGTGTGTGTGTGTGTGTGTGTGTGTGTGTGTTTCAAGAGACATCACACTGAAATAAATGATTTATCGAAATTTATAACTTGAAAATATAATAACAATAATAATAATAATAATAATAATAATAAATTATTATTATTATTATTATTATTATTATATGCAGAGCTTAGTGCCAAGGAAAAAAAAAAGAATATACACTACAGCTGGAAATGTGTGAACAGTGTTTGTAAGCATCGGTATTAACAAACACTGACCCAACAGTCCTGCTTCACCTGAGCGAAATAATGTTCACAGACAAAATTCAGAGAAAAAGGAGTGTGCGAGCGTAATTAGTCATCCGTAAAGGGGTCTAGTGAACAATGGAACCTGTGGGCGATGTTCACTGCGCTGGAGAGATGAACGTAGTCTTCCGTGAAATGCTGGAGACTGCTGATGAACAAAGCAGTCGGTAGTTTGAACAAGTGAACTACAGCTATATATACAACTCCCTCCTTTACTCAACCCCCTTTCACAAATGTAACAGACAGCTGATGAACAAAGCAGTCTCTAGTTTGAACAAGTGAACAACAGCTTTATATACGACTCATTTCTCTACTTAACCCCCTTTCCCTACAGTACTTATGTGAAAGACGAGAGGAAGGAGTAGTTGCAAGGAGAGTGGAAAGGTTACAAGAGGATGAGAAAAAGGCAGAGTATAAGAGAGAAGTGGAGGAACGATTGGGCAAATATGAATTGGAGCAGATGGGGGACGTGGAAGGTGTGTGTAGAATATTTACAGAAGAAATATGTGCAGCATGTGATGTGGTGTGTGGAAGGAAGAGAAGACGGAGGGGGGTGCAAGGAACAGCGTGGTGGACTGAAGAGGTGAAACGGGCTGTGGCACAAAAGAAGAAAGCATACAATGAATGGATGAGAAATAGGGGCGTGGAAGAAGTTGAGAGGCGGAAGAGAGAGTTATATGTAGAAAGAAAGAGAGAGGTGAAAAGATTAGTAAGAGAGAGTAAGAAGAGAGTGGATGAGGAATTTGGAAGGAATTTGAGTGTAAAGTGGAGGGACTGTAAGAAAATGTTCTGGAAAAGAGGTGAAAAGAGTAAGACAGGGTGGAAGTGAAGTTAGCAGGGGAGTGAAAGATAAAAATGGTAGATTACTAGTGGAGAAGGGAGAAAAAGTGAGCAGATGGAGAGAACACTTTAAGGAATTGTTGAACGTGGAGGATGGAAGTAATGCGAGTATAAGTGGCTGGGGAATGGCTGGGAGAAGGAGGGAGGTGAGAGGACAGGAAGAAATCAGTAGGATAGAAGTTGTGGAAGCAATGAAGAAAGTTAAATCAGGGAAAGCCCCAGGAATTGATGGAGTGTGTGGTGAAATGCTGAAGCATGGGGGAGAGTTAGTAGTAGAATGGATGTGGAAGATGTGCAGATTGGCCTGGGAGGAAGGTTGAGTCCCGGAGGATTGGAAGTCAGGTATAATTATTCCCTTGTACAAAGGAAAAGGGGAAAAAGAAGTGTGTGGTAATCATAGGGGCATTTGTCTTCTTAGTATAATAGGAAAAGTGTATGGTAGGATGCTTATTGACAGAGTTAGAGAAAGAACAGAGAAATTAGTTGGAGAAGAACAGGGAGGCTTTAGGAAGGGAAGAGGTTGTGTAGATCAGATATTCATTCTCAGATCTTTAATGGAAAAGTTTCTAGAGAAGGGAAAGAAGTTGTATGCGGCTTTCATGGATTTGGAGAAAGCATATGACAGGGTGGATAGACTAGGATTGTGGAAAGTGTTAAGAATATATGGAGTAGATGGGAAGTTGTTGAATGCTGTGAAGAGTATGTACGATGGTGCGAAGGCTGCAGTGCGTGTGGATGGTGAACTAAGTGAATTTTTCTCTCTGAAAGTTGGGTTGAAACAGGGATGTGTCATGTCTCCATGGTTGTTCAATCTGTACATGGATGGGGTAATAAAAGAGGTACAAGGTAGGGTAGTGGATGTTGGAGTGGCCCTGGTGAGAGAGGATAGTGTTTGGAAACTCCCTGTACTGTTGTTTGCAGATGATACTGTGCTGTTGAGTGAAGACGAAGGGGAGCTGCAAGGCTTGGTGGATGAGTTTGAGAGAGTGTGTAAGAAACGGAATCTAAAGGTGAATGTAGGGAAGAGTAAAGTGATGGTCTTTGAGAGAGGTGAAGTCAGTGAATGTACAGCGAGGTTGGATGGTGAGGAATTGGAAAATGTGAGTACGTTTAAGTACTTGGGCAGTGTGATGAGTAAAGATGGAGGTTTGGAGGGTGAAGTGCTTGAAAGGGTACAGCAGGGAAGAAAGGTTGCTGGTTCTTTGAAAGCAGTGATAAGAAACAGGGAAGTGAGAATGGAAGTGAAAAAGTTACTACATGACTATTGTGATACCAACTCTAAATTATGGAAGTGAAGCTTGGATGTTGTTGGAAGGACACAAGTCAAGAGTGAGAGCCGTGGAAATGAGTTATTTAAGAGGAGCCTGTGGAGTCACATGGAGAGACAGGCTGACGAATGAGGATATAAAGGAACGTTGTGGTGTTGATGTGGATGTGATAGGAAGCGTTATGAGGAACACACTGAGGTGGTTTGGCCATGTGGAGAGAATGGAGGGTGAAAGACTGACGAAGAGAGTGTATGTGAGTGAGGTGGAGGGGGAAAGAGGGAGGGGGAGGTCGAGGATGAGATGGAGAGATGGGGTGGAGAGGTATATGAGAGAGGGGGGTGTGAGTTGGGAGCAGGGGACTGAAATGGCGGGGGACAGGGCGACTTGGAGGCGATTTGTTTGTGGCCACCCCAAACGGGATTGAGGCGTCTGGCAATAGATAGATAGATAGACATGTGTTCGTCACTAACTCCAAAACACTGAAGAGAGAAATCCTTTACCCAGCCAAAACTCTGTACGATAAAAGTAATTGATGTATAAAGTTATTAGTACTTTGTACGATAATGACACACACATTTTATGATGTGTCACAAAATAGTTGTGGAAAATCGGTAAAGATATGGCTTAGTCTTAAGACAATACACGGGATCCCTCTCTCTCTCTCTCTCTCTCTCTCTCTCTCTCTCTCTCTCTCTGCGGGACTTAAATTCTGTTATCTTTCATTCGACCGGAAACCAAAAGAGGATTACGAGGATTAGATACAACAGCACAATTCGGATTTTTTATGAATGGAGGACACCTGTAATCTGGTGTATGGAATTATTATTATCGATTTAATTTCTTTACCTTCCTCTGTTCATCTGTAAAAAAAAAAAAAAAAAAAAAAAAAAAAATCTACGGGAAAAATACATCCATTAATGATACATAAGCGCCTTCAATAAATTACCATCCTAACCCTACTGCCACTGCTATAAATGTGAGGGGTAGATTTACACACACACACACACACACACACACACACACACACACACACACACACACACACACACACACAGCAATAACCATAATACTGCATTTTCAGAATACATAATGGAGGAGTTTATGCATCCATTCACCCCTCATTCACGCTTCTCTCCATCGTCCCTCACGACATGGCTTAACAACTCGACAAAAGCAAAGAGTAATTTGGGAGACTGAATTTCCTGTGCCCCGAATTTTCTTCCAATACCTCTAACATCTCAAGCGTTCTCAAGCTGAAGAGAATGGTCTGGCAAGAATAGTGTCTTAGTCCAACCATCTAAGTTAAAAGGGTATGATAGATTTAAACAGTCAGACAGATAGATTTAAATGGTTAGGTAGACAGAATTAAATGGTTAGATAGATGGATTTAAATGGTTAGACTGATAGATTTAAATGGTTAGATAACAGATTTAAATAGTGATAGACAGATTAAAATGGTTAGAGTTAAATGATCATATAGATTGATTTAAATGGTCAGAGAGATAGATTTGAATGGTTAGAAAGATAGATTTATATGGTTCGATAGATAGATTTAAATGGTTTGATGGATTGAATCAAATGGTTACATAGATAGGTTTAAATGGCTAGATACAGATTTAAATGGTTAGATAGACAGATATAAATTGTGAGATAGAGTGATTTGAATGGTCAAATAAATTTAAATGGTCAGATGATGGATTTAAATGGTCAGATGATAGATTTAAATGGTTAGATATATAGATTTAAATGGTCAGACAGACAGATTTAAATGCTTAGATATATAGATTTTAACCATTACTTGTGTATTTATTCTCTTGTTTCAACTCGACTGATTTGGTGAAGTCTTTTTTATATTTTATTTTTTCTTCTGTCTCTCATTTTACCAGCACAGAAGAATGTCGTGTGTGTGTGTGTGTGTGAGAGAGAGAGAGAGAGAGAGAGAGAGAGAGAGAGCACCAGTAACTCAAGCTCCCAGACACCCCAGAGGACGAAGGGAGGAGTGCCGTGTCAAAATAGTAACTTAAACACCTTTTCGCCCTCGTCCTGCCGCGGAGAGTAAAGCCACCATAGTCATTACGAAGCAGATGAAATATTTACCGGGCAGCACAACATTTCGAAAGAATGAGACTGAGGAGCCCTTCATTTAAGGCATTACAAAGAGGTAAAAGAAAAGGAAAAACAGGAAAGAAAACAAATGTCGAGTCAGAAGATTGGGACCAGTTGACCTTTTGGAGGGAATGTATTGAAATGACGCAAAACTTTCAGTTGGAAGGAAAGTTCGAAAATACATAAAAAATATTTGCTTAGGCAGAGAGTCAAAAATGGAAACAGGGTTTGTATATCAACAGGAGGGACACTATGAGAATAATAGGCCTAATAGGTACTACTGAAGCAAAAAGATGCAGAATATACAACTTTAATGGAAGTAAGTACAGAACAACTGCTGAAGGTTGTGGAAAAGGTGCTTTGAAGGAGAACGACTCTTACTCATGTTTCTTCTTAGATAAATATTACTAACATGTCTTAAGCATGATTTCGACACACCGTATGTTTGTGAAATTGTGTGTCAGTCAACCATTTTAGAGTCACAGAGCCTCTATGGGTAAGTTTACAAAGCTAACGAAAACAGTCAAGTGGCAGACATCACACACACACACACACACACACACACACACACACACACACACACACACACACACACACACACACACACACACACACACACACACATAATCCTAAAGAAACTGTAATTAAAATTCCACAGCTACCGTTACCAGATACCCTTATACAGTACACAATGCTGATATTGATAATGGTTTGTAGTAGTGGATTTATGAAACATATCATCATCATCACCATTATCATCATCATCAATTATCACATCATCTTCATTATCACCATCATCAATCATCACATCATCATCAATCATCAAACCAATCCTCCTCCTCCTCCTCCTCCTCCTCCTCCTCCTCCTTATCATCATCATCATCATCATCATCAAACAGACTTCTATTTCCACTTACGGATGAGAATAGGTAGGGTCCAGAGAACATTAAAAGAAAAATGAAATGACAAACTAATAAAATGTCTGACCAAGTGAATGGCCCACACATCATCCACCCACCATTCAAGCCATCGGAATCCTGTCTTCACTTCGCAGGTTAAAACATCCACCTTTACGAGTTTCAACCCATCCATTCTTAGACATTCCGTGCCTGGCTGCCCCTGTGAGGGTGGCAAAAATCATATCTTTATTTTACATCAATTTGTATCACTATTTGCTTAATGCATGTTTCATTAATGAGTGAACAGAAGTGCTTCATATTTAACCATTTCAGTACGGTGACTTTATTTACCACATAATTATTTAATCATTTTATTCCTGCAATACCATGCAGATATATAGCTGTAGGATAGAATTATGAGGCTACAGAGATAAGATACAGCCCCAATAAACTCCTTCATTCCTATCGGATAGTTCTAAGTTCATTTAAATCACCTGGAGTTAAATGCAGCAGTAAACAAAACTAAAGTAAGAAAATAAGCCATCTGAATCAAAGGATTATTGGACATTAGATGAAGCTGCAGATGACGACAGTACGAGAGGAGGTGTGACGATGACACAGCCTCTGCCAGCTTCTCTGACACAACCATCAACATTCTGACACACACACACACACACACACACACACACACACACACACACACACACACACACACACACACACCGCTCGCTGGTGCAGTGGTAACGCTCTCGCTTGCCAACTGGTGGACGGGAGTTCGCGCCTCGCTCAGGTTGCGAAAAGTTTCACTGACGAAGTGGGTGGTTACTGTCCCCCTTGAGCAAGGGGACGGGTGTGTGGGTGTGTGAAGGTCACAGCCTTGCCCTTAGATCGGACTATATGAGCTCTCAGCTCCCTTCCGGGAGGGTAAAAGCTGACGATCACGACCATCAAGTGATTCTGACCAACCCGGTGAATTACACACACACACTGACTTGACGCTCCCTCACGCCACTTACTACACACACACACACACACACACACACACACACTGACTTGACGCTCCCTCACGCCACTTACTACACACACACACACACACACACACATCCAACCCCCCCACACACAAACAACGCTGCAGAAATTAGCAGGATTACTGTATTGTTGTCATGCTGGTTCACATATGTAACACAAGTTCCTATACAATACTGAATGACATCTGGGAAACGTCAGTAATGTGCACAAAGACGTATGAGACGAGAAACCTACAACAGCACACGTAAACTCTAGTTTTCCAAAGAGAACGATGAAACAGAACATACTTCTCGCCTTACACAGTGGAGGGTTCTTCCATTACTCACTAAGCCTGCCAAGCTCCGTATCAATCTATACACCAGTCCTGTTTGAGACAGCCCTAGCATGAATTCGAGATGGACGGTGGGTGTTAGCACCGAAATGGTGACATGTGGAGATGTAAGGTACTAGGAGGGCTGCCGGGGCTTGGGGTACTACGCCTATGCCCAGAGTCGTGAACAAAAGGAAAAAAAAACAAAACTTTATTTGATGGCGGCGTTAAGGTGGGCGATTTACAAGGAGGGAATGAGAGAAAAGATCTGACGAAGAAGCAGATGGAGAAATGACAAGAAGAGACTACAGCTACATCAGTGAGGGAAGACAATAGTATTTTCACAACCTGGGGCTCAACCAAGAAACGTCGTCTGAAGACTGCAAGAAATAAATATATATATATATATATATATATATATATATATATATATATATATATATATATATATATATATATATATATATATATATATATACAACACCTAGTTAATTAATTTGAGAGGTACCTTTCATTTGTTATTACCTAACATCTATTCCTCCTGTCGCACCTAATAGGGAATAGTATTCATCTTTGCACGCCAGACGCAGCTTATAGGTATAACTCTCTCACTCTCTCTCTCTCTCTCTCTGAGCATTCTGTAAAAAGAAAACAATGACGAATATCCTCTTTGTACACCATGTCATTGTCGCTGTTTGTAACTTACAGCAACATCATTAAATCTTTCATATAATTCTAGTACAATATACCTGGATCTTAAAACTCAGGCAATGAACAGATACACAAGAAATACAAAGGAAATATAAAAACCGATCCACCTACCTGACCAAAGTCGGCAAGAAAAAAGTCAAAAACGTCATCACGCACTACAGACAATAAAGAGTGAAACTTAATTGATTATAAATGTGTAAAAGTCACCTACTCACCATTGTAGAGATTCTCCTCCAGCGGGATGAGCAGAGGGATCACCACGTTGACTGCCATATTTCCTTTCTTCCTCCCCACTTAAGTTTTCTCGTCTAATGGATTTCTCTGTATTTTCGTATTAGTGTTTCCTCTTTTCACGAGTTCACGAGAGAATTCACCACAGCCTGAATACCTCAAGCAGCTTCACTAAAAATCTTCAAAAAAATTTCTAACACACTTGCAAATCAATCTACCACAAGTGATCCATAAACGACTGTTTAGTGTTAATAAATCTTTCAGTTAATGAACAGTATCTTAACGTGTCCAATGCCATCAATTTTTCATAAAGTTAGGTGCCTCAGATTTTCAGGAAAGCGGCACTATTATTCGAGAAGCATATAACATTCGCTTGCACGTGTATATATCGGTACTCTGTGGGTGGTATGGCGTGGAGTGGCACGGAATGGGGTAGTATGGTGTGGAATGGCGTCGTGTGGGTGGAGTGTTCCTGTCCAGCAAGGAGCAGTAAGTGGCACACAGGAACACCCCCAGCGGCACTAGGCTGTCCACTCAGGCAACAGTCACGCACGAACTTCACTTTTTATTGGCTGGAGTTTCTTCCCAGGCAGCCCAGGCCACCGTCCACTGGGCACACCTGCACGGCAAAGAGAAGAGATTTTGATCATACAGTATGAAGCAGGTTTTTAGCATGGGTGAAAAGAATTATTACTTAAGCTACATCATCATCATTAGCAGCAGCAGCAGTAGTATCATAGGCCTACTTATCATCATCAACAACAACATTAGACTATCAAATATCTCCTGTGATACTGGAAGGGAAGAGGTTGTGTAGATCAGATATTCATTCTTAGATCTTTAGTGGAAAAGTTTTTCTAGAGAAGGGAAGGAAGTTGTATGCGGCTTTCATGCATTTGGAGAAAGCATATGACAGGGTGGATAGACAAGGATTGTGGAAAGTATTAAGAATATATGGAGTAGATGGGAAGTTGCTGAATGCTGTGAAGAGTATGTATGATGGTGCTAAGGCTGCAGTGCGTGTGGATGGTGAACTAAGTGAATTTTTCTCTTTGAAGGTTGGGTTGAAAGAGGGATGTGTCATGTCTCCATGGTTGTTCAATCTGTACATGGATGGGGGTAATAAAAGAGGTACAAGGTAGGGTAGTGGATGTTGGAGTGGCCCTGGTGAGAGAAGGTAGTGTTTGGAAACTTCCTCTACTGTTGTTTGCAGATGATACTGTGTTGTTGAGTGAAGACGAAAGGGAGCTGCAAGGCTTGGTGGATGAGTTTGAGAGAGTGTGTACGAAACGGAATCTAAAGGTGAATGTAGGGAAGAGTAAAGTGATGGTCTCTGAGTGGGGTGAAGTCAGTGAATGTACAGCGAGGTTGGATGGTGAGGAATTGGAAAGTGTGAGTACGTTTAAGTACTTGGGTAGTGTGATGAGTAAGGATGGAAGTTTGGAGGGTGAAGTGCTTGAAAGGGTACAACAACGAAAAAAGGTTGCTGGTTCTTTGAAAGCAGTGATAAGAAACAGGGAAGTGAGAATGGAAGTGAAAAAGTTACTACATGACAGTATTGTGATACCAACTCTAAATTATGGAAGTGAAGCTTGGACGTTGTTGGAAGGACACAAGTCAAGAGTGAGAGGAGTGGAAATGAGTTATTTAAGAGGAGCCTGTGGAGTCACATGGAGAGACAGGCTGACAAATGAGGATATAAAGGATCGTTGTGGTGTGGATGTGGATGCGATAGGAAGCGTTAGGACGAATACACTGAGGTGGTTTGGCCATGTGGAGAGGATGGAGGGTGAAAAACTGACGAAGAGGTGTATATGAGTGAGGTGGAGGGGGAGAGAGGGAGGGGGAGGCCGAGGATGATATGGAGGGATGGGATGGAGAGGTATATGAGAGAGGGGGGTGTGAGTTGGGAGCAGGGCAGTGAAATGGTGAGGGACAAGGCGACGTAGAGGCGATTTGTTTGTGGCCACCCTGAACGAGATTAAGGCGTCTGTCAATAGATAGATAGATAGATAGATACTGGAGTAGACAGGATCCTAAAACAAGAATAGGAAGCCATCATAATCATCATCCGGGCCTCCTTTCCCACCCTACGGCACGGTGAGGAGTTGCACAAAGAAATCAGTGCAATAAATTGGGTACTTTTCTACTTCCTTTAAAGAAAGTTCCACACTGAAATCACTTTTGCCTGAGGTGATATCCTGTGTGTGTGTGTGTGTGTGTGTGTGTGTGTGTGTGTGTGTGTGTGTGTGTGTGTGTGTGTGTTTCGTGTGGGTCTGCTGCCTCTCCTCCAGTAAACAAGAAAAATATAGTTGATAAAGAACGGTTCTTTATTCACCCATTTAAGGAAAAACTGGATCACTAAAGCCCTTCCTTCCGAGGTGATATGCGATGTGCGTGATTTCTCCGAGTGTCTCCTGCGGAAAGAAAAGAAAGACAAAAGTTTCCTAGTCCACATTGTCGTCTTAAAATACTTCACAGTGGACTTATTCTTTCCCCTAAAGCGACATGAAGTGTGCGTGTGCTTTGTATGCGTCTGATCCTTTAAGCGAATGGAACTAAAGCACTGAACAGTAACGACTACTTCCACAAGAAAGTGTCACAGCGATTTTTCCCCCCGAGCTGGTCGATACCCTGCGTGCGTGTGTGTGTGTGTGTGTGTGTGTGTGTGTGTGTGTGTGTGTGTGTGTGTGTGTGAGAGAGAGAGAGAGAGAGAGAGAGAGAGAGATTATATTTGTTATATTTTTTCACGTGGTGATGTCTGGTATAGGTGTTCGGTTTATGCCCTTTGTTGCGCAGCAAACATCGAAGCCAGATAAGGAGCCAGAACACATCAATACCTTCTTTACACATTTCCTTTTAAAAACTATATCACATCAAAGACATTTTTCCGAGGTGATATCCTGTGTGCGTTTGTTGTGTGTCTGGCGCCTGTCCTTCAATGAACAAGAACATAAAAGATTACAAAACAAACCATTAATTAATTTCTTTATCTATATTCTTTAAAAAAACCTGTCACATCGAGGATATATTTCTTCGCTAGTGGTATGTGGTGGTGTTGATGTTTTGTGTGTATGTGGTCTCTATCCTGCCGTGAGCACCGCAAGGCGATGGTGTTAATGTAATCACCAAACTCAGCTGCACTGTCAGCGGGGATGGTGACTTCTGGTGTTTGCCTGGTCGTGACGGTCGGATGTTAAGGTGCAAAGTGGGAGGAATTCGGGATGCAGGAGAAAGAGTGCTTAGGGGGCCGAGGCAAGGCGGCCGGGAGGACAATGTACATGACGGTGATAAGGGTATACAGGACCATGATATTGTGTAAGTATATGTACTAACAATATGGGTATACAGGACCATGATATTGTGTAAGTATATATACTAACAATAAGGGTATAGCCTATGGGACCATGGTATTGTGTAAGTCTATGTATTACCCAGGCTTCAGTGACTCACTCTTGGCTGAATAAAATCGTCTACCATCACCAGGATGGAATATTAGAGTTATCCCAATCATAACAAGGTTAGTGGCGACAGTATCAGCACTCTCAGCATTTTATACTCCTTCTTGGCTGAATAAAAGCGTCTGATGTTAGCTGGAATGAATAATAAAGCAATCCCGACCATGAAAAAGTTAATTTTTCACTGCAATGAAGTCTTTCCTGTTATACTGTACATAAGGGAACGACCACATATGTTTGTAACGCTTAGGATGGATGTGTAACAGCCACAGGTTAATGAAGGGTGAACCGCATCAAATTCATCATTTTTATTATCAATATTAATCAGGGAACATCAGATGTGTTTGTAAAGCTTAGGAAGGATGTGTAACAGCCAGCGGATAATGAAAGCTATACCTAAACCATCTATGTCGAACGTTCACCCCTCAGCTGGATAACACAACACTGTTCAAAAAACACTCTATCGTAGTGAAAGAATACAAACTACTTCATTACGCTATAGCCCAGGTGAAAACCAGAAAACATGAAAAGCAATTATGTTAGACACCATTAAGGTGAAAGTAAGTAAAGCATCATCATCGGCATTATCTGACAAATCTTCATAGTTCGAACCGTATTTCGTTTGCAAGTAATGATATTAATCATTTCAGTCTTTGTGATACTGCAATTCAACGAATGAATACATATTTTTATGTAACACTAACACACTTATGTAAATATCGTCAATTAAGGAAAGTAGTCACTGTGAGAAAATATACTGAATCCTGGTGAATGGAGACAAAACTGGAAAAGATGATAGGTTTATATACTTTGTTGCAAAGATAAAAAGAGAGGGACGTGTGACAGGCCAGTATTATCGTCGGCTGAGGAAACCCGCAGCACCTTTTCCTAAACTATTTATTTTTCCAAATTACCCATTAATATCCTCGGGTTTGCTTCTTACATCTTTTTAATAGCTATATATACTGCATGAGTAACACACAAGAATATAGTACCGGAGCAGACTCAGAAATAAATGGGTAAGGATGAGGTGTTAGTATGCATCCTAACCACACGAAAACACCGCCCTTGGAGGTGAGTGTCCTCTGGCACAAAGAGGAAAGGTGATGGTGCTATGAAAGCCTTGATACACAACAGGACACTGAGTACACACGCTGGCCTCATGGTTGTATGGCCTTAAAATACTGATAACGCTGGAATAGGGGCGTTAAGAGTGATAACGGTGGAAGTGGTACTGTTATGAGGTAGGATAGATATGCAATGCGTAGACTGATAAAAAAAAAAAAGATAACTTAACAGTATGGAGGTTCAGACTGATAACAGTGGAAGTAGCACCGGATGTGTTAAGTACACGTGCAATGCGTAAACATAGGATATACTGATAACGCTGGAATAGGGACGTTAAGAGTGATAACGGTGGAAGCGGTACTGTTACGAAGTTGATGTGCAATGCGTAGACAGATAAGAAATACTATACTGATACCCGTGCAATTTGGGGTCAAGGTAACCTACTGATAAGAGGGCAGTACAGTGTGTGCTTAGGCAATGGGGTCACACAGAGAGAATGGACGTGGCCAGGACAGTGACAGCACACAAGAATGAGTCAAAGACAGTATTCTCGTACGTTAAGGAGGCTCCCTAACACCTCTTCCTCAGCGATTTATTTTTGGATATGCCTAATATCCAACTGTATGTTATTTATGCAGAATATGGCGATACTCGAAGAACTTATGTAACAGAACAGGAGAATGAGGTGAAATAAACAAAATAAATCGCTTAGGAAAAGGCGTTAGGGAATTTCCTTCACACACAAGAATACGAGCCTTAAGTTATATGAGAGTTTCAAGGTAGATGGAGGCATAGAATTCCCATAAGATGTCTTGATGTGAAATGGGAATGTGTGAAATAACAAAGTATGGTTGATAACGAGGCGAACTGATGAAGGACAGATGTGGACGGATTAAGCTTTGATGCATGTATAGATTACATATAACACCACCTGCATCCCTAACCTACAATGACAATCAAGAAAACTGCTCTACCTCACAGTTGCTGCATGATGAACTTAATTCCTTCCTTGCGATGAGGTCCCTTTTGAGATAATTATTCCCAACCTCACACGCTCTTATTAAAATGAAAACTCGTACTGAAGGGGCTAATGAAGGCTGTATCCAACCCCTCCAGTTCGAACAGTGTCTCGATAGGTCAGTCAAGTTGTATTAAGTGCCAAGATTTTTATGGTCTTCTAGAGGTGAAGTACTTTTGGGTAAAGGCTTGGCTTGGGGAGTGTTGAAGTGCTGTGCAAGGTTTCTGTGCTTCAGGGATGTGCAAGGTTTCTGTGCTTCAGGATGTGCAAGGTTTCTGTGCTTCAGGGATGTGCAAGGTTTCTGTGCTTCAGGGATGTCCACGGTTTCAGAGCTTCAGGAATGTCGAAGGCTTCATTCCTTCAGGAATGTCGAAGGTTTCAATACTTCAGGGATGTCAAAGGCTTCATTGCTTCAGGGATGTATCTGACCCTTTAGTTCCAAAAGTGTCTTAGGAAAGGTATGAAGTGGGCGGGGGGCAACATGAATAAATACACACACACACACACACACACACACACACACACACACACACACACACACACACACACACACACACACACACACACACACACACACACACACACACACACACACACACACCCACCCACACACACACACACACACACACACACACACACACACACACACACACACACACACACACACACACACACACACACACACACACACACACACACACACACACACACACACACACACACACACACACACACACACACACACACACACACACACACACACACACACACACACACACACACACACACACACACACACACACACACACACACACACACACACACACACACACACACACACACACACACACACACACACACACACACACACACACACACACACACACACACACACACACACACACACACACACACACACACACACACACACACACACACACACACACACACACACACACACACACACACACACACACACACACACACACACACACACACACACACACACACACACACACACACACACACACACACACACACACACACACACAGTGTACAGAGGTACTTCACGGAGGGTTAATGGATGTATGGCCTATTTCACAACGTTGTCGAAAATTTTTTCCCTATTTTCCATTTTTCATTTACAGACTTCCAAATCCTGCTCACTCAATTTATAACAAGAAAATAGGGTTAGAAAGATTAAATGAATCCCAACACACAATTCCTGCCATGAACTCCAATTCATAATTTTTTAATAACACACACACACACACAAAAACTGCCAATTACATTTTCCACAAAAGCCAGAAAATACATAAATATCAGAATGGTAAACTTATATCCCCCGAAGTCGAGGTCACAATGGCCTATTCAGAGCTACAGAAAAGGTGAGAGGAAAAAAAAAGCTGAAGAAAAAACAGCTTAAAATCCTCTCAGAGTGAAGATATATTTCTCACTTGGGAAGACCAGCCCTGCCTCTGTGGCCACCTCCCTCCCTGCCTCTGTGGCCACCTCCCTCCCTGCCTCTGTGGCCACCTCCCTCCCTGCCTCTGTGACCTCCTCCCTCCCTGCCTCTGTGGCCATCTCCCTCCCTGCCTCTGTGGCCTCCTCCCTCCCTGCCTCTGTGGCCTCCTCCCTCCCTGCCTCTGTGGCCACCTCCCTCCCTGCCTCTGTGGCCTCCTCCCTCCCTGCCTCTGTGGCCTCCTCCCTCCCTGCCTCCGTGGCCACCTCCCTCCCTGCCTCTGTGGCCTCCTCCCTCCCTGCCTCTGTGGCCTCCTCCCTCCCTGCCTCTGTGGCCAACTCCCTCCCTGCCTCTGTGGCCACCTCCCTCCCTGCCTCTGTGGCCACCTCCCTCCCTTCCTCTGTGGTCACCTCCCTCCCTGCCTCTGTGGCCTCCTCCCTCCCTCACTTTATTGTATGTACACACCATCTTCACTACTACGACGTTCTTTCGCATTAATTCTTTCAACTTCCTGACAATTTTCTCCACATTAGGTACGGTATCCTGTACACAAGAGGTCAATGAACACTATACCTAAACTCTCCAGAACAAATAATATCTCCAAAGCAAAATACATAAACTAAAGGTGGCAAGAATATAATGGTACCTGCGTCATCCGTGTGAAGTGGCAAACCCCTTCAGGCTGAGGACGTATTTTATTCTTCCTGTCATCGGACGATATTACTCAACTTGGAGAGAATATTTCGAGATTGCGTGATAAGATACAGCCCTTGTATATATGACCCGGGTATATAATATGGCACGGTGTTATGATCTGAGGTGGGAAAATGTAATCAACATAATAATTTCCTAAACTAGTAAACTAGACTTGTTACAATGTACATATATAGTAGTAAGTGTGTTGAAGCGCTACGTGACATTTTTCCCTTAGTTCAGGTGGCGTGGTAGGAGCAAGATCTGTGCAGTACTGTGTAAATAAGCCGTAAACCTGCACTGGACTTTGGATTTTACTGTACCTGTGTTGGATGTGAAGGCCTTAACAATAATATACAAGTAGCACGGTGTTATCAGAAGAGGTGGGAAAATATAACACGGTGTTATAAGGTGGGTATATATAGCACGGTGTTATGAGGTGGGTATATATGGCACGGTGTTATGAGGTGTTTATATATAACACGGTGTTATCAGAAGAGATGGGAAAATATAACACGGTGTTATAAGGTTGGTATATATAGCACGGTGTTATGAGGTGGGTATATATAGCACGGTGTTATGAGGTGGGTATATATAGCACGGTGTTATGAGGTGGGTATATATAACACGGTGTTATCAGAAGAGATGGGAAAATATAACACGGTGTTATAAGGTGGGTATATATAGCACGGTGTTATGAGGTGGGTATATATAACACGGTGTTATAAGGTGGGTATATATAACACGGTGTTATGAGGTGGGTATATATAGCACGGTGTTATGAGGTGGGTATATATAGCACGGTGTTATGGGAAAAGATGTGAATGAATTACAAAAGGTTATAAGGAAATGAAAAGGTGAGAATAACTAACCTGTTGTTATAAATTAATGACAATAACAGTTACAAGAAGACGTAAATATAACTAACTTATTTTTAAACCGTACTGAGACGTGAAAAGAGCTAACGTAGCGTTATGAAAGGAGTTGAGAACGAATAGTGCAGTGTAAAGAATAATTTACAGCGGTGTGCATAAACAAAGAAGGGTTACGAAAAAAAATGAATAGGTGAGAGTAAAATAGCACAGTGATGAGAAATACAACAATAAGGGTTACCGTAGTGTTATGAAAATAGATAATGGATGATAATAAAGCGGGAAATGTAATACAAATAGAGCTGAGCCTAAACAGTGTCGTGTTATAAAGAAGTGAGAATAACTGACGTATTATTATGTAAAAGTGAGATGATGTGGGAAACAGTATCGTAGTGATCTCATTTATTAGTTATGGAAAAATGAAGCACGATGAGATTAACTAACAGGATCTCGTTAATAAAAGTACTGTAAGAAAACACCAATATTATAAGAAAAATCCAAAACTAAAAATAAATAGTGTAGTTTAATAAAATATAATGAAAAAAAAATTACCTCAGATCTTGCACATACAGTCAGCACTTACACACACACACACACACACACACACACACACACATACACCTTTACTATATATGTACTCGTACAGTACAAACAAGTACATACGCAGCAACACACACACACACACACACACACACACACACACACACACACACACACACACACACACACACACACACACACACACACACACACACACACACACACACACACACACACACACACACACACACACACACACACACACACACACACACACACACACACACACACACACACACACACACACACACACACACACACACACACACACACACACACACACACACACACACACACACACACACACACACACACACACACACACACACACACACACACACACACACACACACACACACACACACACACACACACACACACACACACACACACACACACACACACACACACACACACACACACACACACACACACACACACACACACACACACACACACACACACACACACACACACACACACACACACACACACACACACACACACACACACACACACACACACACACACACACACACACACACACACACACACACACACACACACACACACACACACACACACACACACACACACACACACACACACACACACACACACACACACACACACACACACACACACACACACACACACACACACACACACACACACACACACACACACACACACACACACACACACACACACACACACACACACACATATTCAATACGCAGGGAAGGGAAAAAGTTTAAGTGGAAAACACAGACTTGGAGGAGATCGTGAGTGTGGTGTGGAATGCAGGTGTCAGGATGGTGGTGATGGTGGTAAGGACTGCGTCTATGTGCCAGGTACTGTCTGAGAACACCACCCCTGAAAACACACACACACACACACACACACACACACACACACACACACACACACAATAATTTACAATGTCTGTTCTCCCTGCCATCTAGCTATTTCACTCAGATTATGCGAAACTAAAGAAGTTACGTGTTGATGGACACCATGAGTACCAATATGTGACAATATATTTTGACGCCTTGAATAATTTACTCATGTTACTACCAGACATTTTATTTATCTCCGCAATTACCATCAACGAAGACAAAAATACCACACACATAAATCACTGAAAAATAATCACGTCATTTGTATGTTACTTTTGCGACCACAAATGAATATTACTCGGCTGTGGAGAGGCTAAACTACTGCACCTTCCTGTAGCAGATGATGTCCATTAAAATCATACCTGGTAACGTCACACGTCAACTACTTCGTTACGATGCCTTCCTTTATGCTAAATTTTACTCCGATTGCAGACGATTTTACTCAGCTTAAGATATATCAAAGTTCTTGCGTCTCACTGTGTAAGTTACTGTGCACGAGTACCAGGACTGAAAAACACGTTGGGTACCAAACTAACATATCCAGTAACGTAACTCCTACACTCGCTATCACCAGACCATCTTACTCGTTATATACAGCTGGAAATCACCCTACAAGCATACACTACTTCACTACGATGATCTCTTATATTCTGTTATTGCAACCACAATACCATTTGACACAATACGATATCTGAGAACACCATACAAATTATTCATTCCTCTACCATGACGTCCTGTATACTTCGCTTATGACACCACCAAATGTTATTCAGTTAAGAAGAGACTAAAGCAACTGTGTCTACTTGTACCATATACATATTAATACCACACATGTATACCACCACGCAAATGAGCAATTACTTCATCACTTTGTTCTTAAGCATCATACCACCACCAGTGTTACTCAGAGAAGGAAAGACTAACGTAACTGTGTCTACTTGTACCATATACATATTAACACCACGCCTGTATACCACCACACAATAAACAAAACTTCATCACTTAGTTCTTATGGACCAAGACGGTATGCTGGGTTTACCACTGTCATATCATAAATCAGTGACTTAAAAACTTGCGATACATAACAATAATCTGCTAAACTTGAAGACAACAAAGATTATAAAAGTACTAATCTAACTTCCAGTACTATACAACTCCAGTAGGATAACCAGACATTGCTATGGCAGGTGGCAGTAACAAATACAAGTTATCTACAATTCTCGCTTACCACCTTAAGTAGCAAATAGGCAACCCTAGATACTCATACCTTACAGTATTAGAGTGATTTTACAATTTCAAAGAACAATACCAATACAGCCAGAAAAATGATGGATAAATACGTTCTCTGGACGAATTCATTAGTTCTCTGCCCAGATGTTCTCGTGAGATCATGTGAACATATAATCTTTGGGATAATCTTTGAAATAACCTGCTTGTTATTGCTGATATATTCACCACAACGGAAGCTTTAGATAATATTTACAAGCACAAAACCATGCTTTTATGCGTTACATAATTCTGGTAAAACTACAATATCCTACTGATGCCTGGGCTAGAGTTACACACAGCAGTGACGTACTGTCACTTTATACAATAACTGGAGTGCTCGATTGGATAAATATCCCTTTCTTTACTCTGCCCTATTTCCCTTGTCCTTCCCCATTAACATACTCGTACTTATCTTTATTTTGCATCCCTTAACGGCATACACTTTACTCTTCCCTGCTCTTGTCCCACCCTCTTTAATTTAACAATATTAGTCTTCCATTCCATTTTCTTTTCCCCGCTTCTTCTTTCCATCTATAGTAAATGAAGCCTGGGGGGGGGGGGCTTTTTCTGAACTGTTTTAATTTCTGCGTGAATTCTTTTTTTTTTTTTTTTAACATCTTTATTCCCATCATTGGCATCACTATCTCCTCTCCACGCCCACTAAGTGAAACATGGGTATCTTTAACCGTTGACTTTATTTACATATTTAGCAACTTATTTTATTTAGCCTCGTTTTATTTGCAAATTCTTTCTTATACAGTTCTTATATTTCTATCAATGCCATCAGTCTCTCCCACCCCAGCTCACTGTCTCCTACCTACCATAATAACAGCTGTGCCTGTCTACCTATTCTCTTCATCAATATCCTGTTTGCATTGGATATCACAGTACCTTAGCCTACTGTCTTTCGTTTCTTTCTTACTTTCCACTATTTCCTACATTCTGTCCATCTCTCCATCTTTTTAACGAAGTACTATTCTTCCATAAACTCACTTTTTGGTCTTCTTTTCCTGTTGTCAGTTCCTCTTCTGCCAGTTCCTTCCCTAAGGCCATTGCAATACTTTCATTTTCTGGTCTTACAAATCATTCCACTTTCTTACTAGTATATTGTCCTTCACACACACACACACACACACACACACACACACACACACACACACACACACACACACCGCTCGCTGGTGCAGTGGTAACGTTCTCGCTTGCCAACTGGTGGACGGGAGTTCGCGCCTCGCTCTGGTTGCGAAAAGTTTCACTGACGAAGTGGGTGGTTACTTTCCCCCTTGAGCAAGGCGACGGGTGTGTGCGTGTGTGAAGGTCTCAGCTCCCTTCCGGGAGGGTAAAAAGCTGACGATCACGACCATCAAGTGATCCTGACCGACCCGGTGAATTACACACACACACACACACACACACACACACACACACACACACACACACACACAATGACTCGTGATAACTGCTGCAGATTCTTGTATATCGTAAGAAGTGGTTAGGATCCTGTATAGACATGACTCCTGGACTGGCTATTACGAAGCAAAGTTCAGTCTTCGCAACTGTCACAGCCTTAATTATACTGACCTAGTATAGTAAAACAGACTCTTTTTTTCAAGTCATCGCAACAGTCAGTACCGTTAAAATACTCAAGAATTGCAAAAACAGTACTTATTTTCTACATGTACGTAAAAGTATTTCTTTTGTACATATAAGCCAACTAACGCCTTACGTAAAATCCTCTATGTATACAACTACACTAGTTCTGAATTAATTAGCATACCGCAAAACAAACAGTGGGTACTAGTGCCTAATGTGTGGTACAATGTGATGAACACTTTCACAATGTTTGGTGCACTTGGCCACTTTGTTCAGACATATCAGACTTTTTTGTTCAACAGAGATGCTTTAATTAACCCCTTCAGTCCGGTGATATTATACTGATTTATTCCTGCTGCCTCCAAACGATATTATTCCACTGTGGGAAGAGTTATATATTGAAGGGGTATTTTTGGGCTGTACATATAAATATCTAACCTCCGCTGTTTCAAAAGCTTCTTCTGTGTTTATTAATATTTTCTGGCTTTGGCATGATTAAATTTAAAAAGTACGTCTTTGGAGTGAAGGAGTAAAGTCTTTACAAACTACCTTAAGTAACCTTTGGTTCCATCTTCCTCGCATAAAAAAAAAAAAAAATCACTTGTTTGACACCTAGGAATTTTATTTGTTAACACCTGATGGTTTTGTTAAGTCCAGAGAATTCAGGTCATCAGAGAATTAAACAAAATCCTTTACTGTGTTGTGCGTACCTAAGGAATACGCATCAGAAAAACCGTTACTTATCTATAGCAATATTAATCAAAACATTCGTCACGCCAGTATTATTTACGTCATCATAGGTGTACTATGCTCATATGTGTTTCAGCAAGACAGGTTTATACTGTGTTGAACCGTCTGGGGAATAGATAATATACTGTAAAAGCACTGTATTGTGCTGGAGGTGTTAATACAGAATGCGTATACTTTAAATATGAGTTACTTTAAATATGAGAATTAATTAAATACTGTTACATACCAATAAGACACTGTTAACACTGTCCTAATCTTAATAAAAAAAAGTTTGATGTTAGAAATAATAAAACAACTGACACAATAATGCTGGATGGCATACACGATGTCCACTACAGTAAGACACACATGATTCCAGTAACACCACACCACTACAACCTTGATCAAAACAATGGCTGCTGACGTCACAACATAGTTCACTACTCGTCTCAGTGTTATTCCAGTAACATCACACCACTACAACCTTGATCAAAACTATGGTTGCTGACGTCACAACAATGTTCAATAATCGTCTCACTTTGCTAGTCCAATAACACACCTCAATGGCTTCCAGGAAACTGCATTTCCTTTGCATTCATTTTATTACCCGTGAAAGACATGCCAGTCACGACTTACACTGGACTCAAATTCACACGCTTTTGTTACTACACACTTTCAGTTCTAGACATCCTTTATTATTTTAATAAACTTGCCTTTTGAGTGAAAAATAAATAGAGAAGGTTCACTATCGTAGTACTGATGTTGTTGTTGTTGTTGTTGTTGCTGGTGGTTGTGGTGGTGCCATTACCATACACCTTGGGTATAATACCCCTTGCAATACACCTTTTACAAACCATGTCCTTACCATACACCTTAGGTACAATACCACTTACATTATACCCTTTACACACCTTGCCATAATCTTACACCTTAAGCATATTACCGCTGGCGGCAGAGGTGAGTGTTTATCAGAGGCAAAGATCCCGTTTGTCCTTACTATATCATTATCCTTCATCATCATCACTCATCATCCATTATCATAATCATCATCACACGCTGATATCATTTACATCACAATCATCTCCATCTGCATAACCCTCTGGATACCTTTTAGTCCATTTCTGAACCTATCTCACCCCCCCCCTCTCTCTCTCTCTCTCTCTCTCACACACACACACACACACACACACACACACACACACACACACACACACACACGATTCTTTATCATTTTATTGTACAATTGGTTTGGACTGGATACTGAAAAATGAAGAAGAGAGCATTAAGAAGGGCAATAACAAAACAATGTCGTCAGTGAAAAGATGCTTTTATTTCATCCTTTCAAACTCTGGATCACCTCACGGGCATAACAAACACTCCCCACTTTACTGAATTTGGGATAGTGTCAATCCGTCAATTACCAAACTTAAATAAAAAATGCAGCCCTTGCCATGTTTATCTTAATACAGGCTTTATGCACCAGTTACTAAAAATACATTCAATATTTCCATATTTCACTTTCTCACACATGCATTTACCATAAACTAATCACGAATCACTTTCTCATACCGAATCCAGACTATGCAACACACATACAGTCCATATCTTACTTCATAGTCTTCGTTTACTTACGCACCCGTCTTTGAATATCCCTAGCAGGCTATTCCATTCTTTCCTACTATCTCCTTTTTGTTACTCAGTCCGTCTCTCCGGTCAATACACAGTTCATTCATCTGCCTCAGTACTTCATTATCGGTCATCTCTACAGCTCTCATACTTACCTCTATTTCCCTGTGTCTCCCCTGACTCCAAGCCCAAGTGTTATCCCGTCAGAGGTGCTCCTGTATCTTAATCTCTCTATCGGTCTTTTTTTCCATCTTTATTACTTATCACTTTCTGCTGCTTCTCCATTGACTTCTACATCATGCCTTTTCAGTCCCTTATAGCACCTCTGTAATTCACTTATCTACTTCAGAATTTCCTTATCATTCCGTCTCACCGTCCATTCTACGTGTCTCCTGTTCCGTTCCTTCCTACCCTCCCTTCCTTCTCCATTGTTTCCTGTTCCGTTCTTTCTTACCCTCCCTTCCTTCTCAACTGTCTCCTGTTCCGCTACTTTCCATTCTCCCTTCCTTCTCCATTGTCTCCTGTTACGTTCCTTGTTACCCTCCCCTCTGTCTCCACTGTCTCCCAGCTCATGTCCTTCTCTCTCTCTGCCGCCTCACCTGCCCTCCTAGTCCAGGTGTCCATATTTCTGTGGTGCATCACAACTACTGCCTCTCTAATGGTCCCCTCAGTCCCACACCTCCTCCATCTGCCTCCATCCTGCTCATTAACGCTTACCTGTATTTATCCTGCCTGTTTTCCTTGCAAGCCTAACTCGCCTGTCTGCCGCATTCTCTCTCTCTCTCTCTCTCTCTCTCTTTCCCATTGTGTCAACTCTTCTTTCAGTTCACTGAATACATTCCTTCCCATTACATCGGGCACACAGCACCTGTCTATCCACAAACGTTCCCACAGACAAGTGTTCACCTCTGGAACTATCTTCCTCAGTTTGCCTTCCCCACCACCTATCCTTCCAGTATTATAAACACAGCCTGCCACGGCATCCTGAAATATATGGATCTTGAATTTGACTTTCGTTCCGTTCAAGTTTCCTTAGAACGGACACATTATGCAGGATCTCAACCTTAGGTTCCTTCTTTCCTTTCTGAAAAAGGATTTGGGTAGTCGATTAAATGAAAACGAACAAAATATTCACGCACCATTCCGAGCCACATATAATCAGGTCCTCAGTCAAATGCCTGAACTATAATTCGCTGAATGTGCTCTGCGTTTCCTGGCCGACTTTGTTAATCAGAGCATTATCCCCCCACGTCCTCAGTGGTACGCCTCTCCACCTTTATTACCTGCCAGCGAGGAGGCGGGGAGAAAAGTGTACACACACACACACACACACACACACACACACACACACACACAACTTTACCAATAAATTCACACGCTGTAACTTGCCCTACACTTATGATTTACATTATTTGCCCAAGTGAGAGAGTTATAAGAAATAAAACAGTAAATAATGCGTGAAATGTAAACAAGAGGAGTTAAAGGCAAAAGACATGAGGTTAAAGAAAGGATTAAAGATTACGAAGCAAGACGTTAAACAAAAAATAAATAAATAAAATAAAACGTTGACAATGGGGGAAGTTAATATAGAAGAAAATGGGAGATAAAATAATGGAGATAAAACTAATAATGGGAGCCTATTATATATGACGGTAAATTAGACTGGAGTGGACTGTGGCTGTGCTGGAATTAACCCTTTCAATATAGTGAGAAACTAGTTTATGGCTATTACTACCAAATGAACTAACTCAATACCAAACGAAATGTGGTAATATAAGCATGAAATAACTCAACTAACATCTAGTAATATAAGCATCAACTATTTCAACTAACAACCATCTAAAGATTTAAGAGGGTAATGAAGGTTATATCTACCCCCCTCCCCCCATATTTGAAAAATTTATCATCAATAATATCATAAGGAAATAGTACAAAAAAATGTATGTATTGTGTACCAATATATAGTCACAGTTTTGGAAGGTCTTTCCAGTGGATTTTATGGATAAACAGCCACTCGCTGGGCATGAATGTTGTAAACGATTATGTAAATGGGGGAACCTGACTATATTTTCTTCTCATATAACCCAAAACTACACGAAACAGGACGTGACCTACAATAATAAGTAAATTACAACAAAAATGACGTGCAACAAGAAATGGTCTGACCCGGAAGTAACCCTGTCCCCCTGTCATCATGTCTCCTGCTCACTCCCAATTGTATCTTCCTCTCATATTATCCACAACTACGAGAAACACGAAGCGAACTGCAACAGGAAGTGAAGTAAAAAATGGAAGTTACCCTGTGCTCCCGTCATCATGTCTGCTGCTCATTTGCAGTCCTGCTCGGCGGCGTTGCAGTAAACAGCATCACTTGCATGTATACTGCACAACTCAGCCTTATAATATCCTGAAAGTTATACTAGAAATTCTGGGCTTTTACTCTCCTGTAGTTACTTTTTACTTTAATATTTATTGCCTCTGTGCCTCATACATATATGGCTAAGAACGATGAAAAAGTTTGACAGTCTAAAATGTATATGTGTCCAAATTACACAGCTCGTTCATGAAACAAACGTATACGTGGTGTGTGTGTGCGTGTGTGTGTGTGTGTGTGTGTGTGTGTGTGTGTGTGTGTGTGTGTGTGTGTGTGTGTGTGTGTGTGTGTGTGTGTGTGTGTGTGTGTGTGTGTGTGTTGTAACTCTATGAGAGGGACAAATTTCCTCAAATCACAGCCTAAGGCACAATTATGAGAGGCAAAATGAAATATAGAAATTGAAACAAAAAACAACACAGTACAGTATATACTGTAGAGTCAAAGCAGGCATGATGAAAATTTGGGCAATGCAGCCCTGACTGGTGTGTGAGATGGTAAAACTTGACAAGTGAAGTGAAGTGACTACAGGTAAGGCAGCATGAAGTTCTTCCCTCCTTCCTACTAACCTACCCAACTGCCGCCACCACTGACACCCAATCTTCCTAAACCACCGACCCCCTACCCCAGCACACACACACACACACACACACACACACACACACACACATCATCTGGCGCAGCATGAGAGGATGAAGTTACGTAATGGTGGGGTGCACTCACGCCTGGAGGTAGAATGAGGGTGAGAGGTTGTGTGTGGAGGTAGAGTGAGGGTGAGAGATTATGTGGGGCGGTAGAGTGAGGATGAGAGGTTATGTGTGGAGGTACAGTGAGGGTGAGAGGTTATGTGTGGAGGTGGTGTTATGGTGAGAGGTTATGTGTGGAAGTAGAGTGAGGTTGAGAGGTTATGTGTGGAGGTAGGTTAGGTGTGGAAGGATGGGTCTTCAGAATCACTGGAGGTCATGTCTGGAAGTGAATGTTAAGCAAAGACATCATATCTGGCAATAAAGTAAGGGATGTAAGTCATATTTGCAAATGAAGTGTGTGTGTGTGTGTGTGTGTGTGTGTGTGTGTGTGTGTGTGTGTGTGTGTGTGTGTGTGTGTGTGTGTGTGTGTGTGTGTGTGTGTGTGTGTGTGTGTGTGTGTGTGTGTGTGTGTGTGTGTGTGTGTGCGTGCGTGCGTGCGTGCGTGCGTGCGTGCGTGTGTGTGTGTGTGTGCGTGCGTGCGTGCGTGCGTGTGTGTGTGTGTGTGTGTGTGTGTGTGTGTGTGTGTGTGTGTGTGTGGTCATGTCTGGAGATGGAGTACAACTAAGAGGGGAACAAATTCCCTGCAGGTCACATCCCAGGCAACATACAGGCACCAAAGTAATATTTTCCACTGGTAAAGAACAAAGGTTATGATGGTATTAGAAGTGTAAGCCACAAAATTACCACGCAGGATTAAGTGTGAGAGACAAGCGTGGAGGCAGGATACGAAGGTGGAGTGTAGGCAAGTGAAACATGGTTGATGGTTGACAAAATGTGAGATCTGGCAGAGGATATAATCTGAAGACACGACTTGAAGGTGTAGTATGATACAAGTTGTCACACCCATTTATCAACTGTATTAAGCCTAAGCTAAGAATGAGACTGTTATGAATAACCCGTGTTTACATTCACTCATACGGCTACCTTGTATTTAGCTATCAAATTAGGGAGAAAGAACATCAGAAAACCGAAAACAAAATGATTTGTAATAATACAGTAGCTAAGTATTATAAAGACTTGTTTATCATGTAAACTGGTTAATATTTTTTATGCAAACTTCAGGAGAGAGAGAGAGAGAGAGAGAGAGAGAGAGAGAGAGAGAGAGAGAGAGAGAGAGAGATTATCATGGAAACTTTTTTTTAAATAAAAGACCAGATGAAGGAAAAACAAATTAATTAAAGAAATAATCCATACACCAGATTACTGGCGTCCTCCATTCATAAAATGTCTGTAACAGTTGGACTTGAACAGCTGTAGGTTGAAGTTTGGAGGGAAACAACTCTGGGGAAGCGAGTTCCAGAGAGATGCAGTTCGGGGAATAAAAGAATTCTGATAGGTAGAAGTTCTGCAATATGGCTGACATTCCAATCATGAGCGCTACCAGATGCCCGTGTAGCACGATGGAAGGCATAGAGAGGTGGCACCATGGACGCAACTTCGTCTGAACATTTGCTATAAAAATATCTGTAAAATAATGCAGGGGACGAAACGTTTCTTCTTACTTGTAGGGGAGGGAGTTTATTTATAATAGCAGGGTTATTAATAATTTCAACAGCTCTGTTCTGAATTTTGTCTAGTTGTTTTAATGCAACCTCTCCACATCCATTCCACAAGAGTGAGCAGTACTCAAACTGAGAGTGCACATGACTCTTATAAATTACAGCTAACTGCTCGTCAGTGAAGAAGTCACTGACTCTGTACAACAATCCAAGTTTCTTTGAGGCGGTTTTAGCAAGTGATCTGACATGAGAGGTCCAGCTGAGGGCATTGGTAAGGAAGACAACAAGAATTTCAATATTTGTGGAGATGGGAATATTAGTAGCAACGAAGGTAATATAAAAATGTGGCAATAGCTGTCCATTTGTTAACTGTATATATTTGGTTTGACTAGCATTAAATGAGACAAGGTTGTTTTTTTCCCCTTTCACTGATCGTAGATAAGTCTTGATCTATGGAAATGGCTGTATCGAGCTGAGAGTTAGAGATATTAGACTTTGTAACTGGGTGTTTGAGTGTGAATGAACTGTGAAGTGTTGAGTCATCTGCATATGAATGGATGCGATTGTGGGCGACAGATAACAGATCATGAATATGAACCAGGAACAGGGTTGGCGCCAGAACTGATTCCTGTGGCACACCGGCGTTAATTGAGTGGAAATTGGAATATACATCATCTACGTTTACTTTTATTTTTCTGTCGCTGAGATATGAGGAAAGCAGGGGAACAAAGACTTTAGTCCATAGCAAGGGAGTTTGGATGGCACGGAACGGTGCCCTACTCTGTCGAAAGCTTTAGAAATATCAAGGGCTACTGCATGAGTTTCTCCATGTAGGTCGAATGACTGATTGATGGTATGGGTCAGGAGACTGAGTATGTCAGTGGTGGATCTTTCGTGACAAAAACCATATTGTCTATCGTTAATTAAGTTGTTGGATTCAAGATGTTTAACTATTAATTAAATTTCCAAATACTTTACCAAGAGAAGATGTGACAACTATTGGTCTGTAATCAGAGGGGTCAGGGGAGCTTCCTTTCTTTGGAATTGGATGGATAATGGCTTCTTTCCATGAATTAGGGAATGAAGACGAACGTATGCACAGTCCGAATAAACTAGCTAGAACGGAGGTAAGTTCTGGGGAACACTTTTTCAAAACAATTGGAGGAATTCCATCTGGGCCTGGAGTTTTGTTTGTTGGTAAATTGTCTAGGATGGATTTTAGGTATCTTGTCTGAATTTTAAATGGAACAATTTCGGGAGAGTCAAGTTCTAGTACTGGGACGTTCTGGCTGGTATCGTCTATGGTAGAATTTCTGGCAAATGTACTGGCAAAGATATCTGCTTTCCCACGCGGTCATTTGTAATGTTGCCATCTGAAGATTTTAGTGGGGGAATAGGATGATGACTTGTTAAAGTTATTATTGAAAGAATTTAGAGATGACCAGAATATTCTGTTGTCATTAGGGTTGTTAAATAGTTCTGATGATTATGAAGAAAGTTTGATTTAGCGAGATTTATTACATCTTTTGCATGATTTCTAGAAATTTAAAATTGACGGAGTGAATCAGAAGATTTATTTTATTTTAAGCAAGAGTTATATGTTAATGACTTTTGGGCTGTTGCTCTGGCATCGTTGCTATCAAATAATTTCGGAGAGTTCGATCTCTTGGTGAACTGTTGACTTGGTATGAATAAATCCATTCCAGCTAGTATTAAGTCATTAATGTGGGACTGGGTAGAATTGACTAGTTATTCTTTATACAAACTACTCCAGGAGAGAGAGAGAGAGAGAGAGAGAGAGAGAGAGAGAGAGAGAGAGAGAGAGAGAGCAGGAGGGACTGCATGAGTAAAAGTTAAATCGTAGTGAGAAAAGAGGAAATAGCAACAAATGAAACAAAATTATTTGGGGGCCGAATGCTAATCACCCACCGAAATATGATGGCTAAGGTACAAGTTACCTACAAACAAATGTTAAGAAAATTCGCAAAACTCTACAGAATTCAATCACTGCTTTTCACAAACATCTAATCCATAATGAAATAAACAAAAGCATTCAGGGGCCGAATGCTAATCGCCCGCACAAATAAGTACAGTAGTTGGATAAGGTACAAATTACCAGAAAAATATATTTGAAGAAAATTGGCAAAACTCTACGGAATTCAGTCACCGCGCTTCGCAAAAAAAGCTAGGTCCATATTAAAAAACATATGGCGGGTGGCATTCGGCCGTCATTGATCAATTCCACACCAAAAGTAATAGGCTTCTGCATATCCACATAGTTGCCATTTCCCGAAGGTTTGGTGAAAATTCGTCCACAACTTATCGAGATATGTTGGGAACAGATACACTCACACACAAACAGAAGGACAGACACTGGCAAAACATTATCGCTCCGCCTTACTAAAGGAGGGCGATAAAATTATATGGTGGCTGGAATCCGGTTGTCTCATCAAATTCTCACCAAAAGTAATAGGCTTCTGAACAACCACGTCGTTGCTATTTCTTGAAGGATTGGTGAAAAATCGTGCACAACTTTTCGAGATATTTTGGCAACACACACACACACACACACACACACACACACACACACACACACACACACACACACACACACACACACACACACACACACACACACACACACACACACACACACACACACACACACACACACACACACACACACACACACACACACACACACACACACACACACACACACACACACACACACACACACACACACACACACACACACACACACACACACACACACACACACACACACACACACACACACACACACACACACACACACACACACACACACACACACACACACACACACACACACACACACACACACACACGGACAAAAACTATATAGCCTTGCCTTGCTAAAAGCCGGCGATAGAGGCTTCAAGATGAGAAAAACATTAAAAAAGGTACGTAAAGCATGAAGGAAAGAAACAAGTAATGTAAAAACAAACTCATTCATGTTAACAGAAAGAGAAATAATTATGGAGATAAAAAAAATAAAAGAGAATAACTTCTATGAAAGCAAACTTTTCTTTTTACCGAATGGTGTAACAGACAGACAGACAGAACCATAGGCAAGGTGCAGAAAAAATATTTATAGGGATGGAGAAAAAGTACAGAAAGCAAGAAGGAAAGAAACAAGTAATTTATAAACAAACTCATTCATGTTAACGGAAAGGTAAATAATTATGGAGATATAAAATGAAAGAGAACTATGAAAGCAAACTTTTATTTTTACGGAATAGTGCAACAGACAAACAGACAGGACCATTGGCAAGGTGCACAAAACATGTTTATAGGATTGGGGAAAACATTTGTAGATGTATGTATATGTATGCATGTATGTATCTATGTCTCTAACTATATATCTCCCTATCGATCTGTATTTTTCAAAAGAATGTAGCGACAGATAAAGAGACAACAAAAGGTACGTTGCTTAAAAACAGTTTAAAGGATTGTGAGGACTAATGTCATACACATAACTATGTGAAATATAAATTACTGAGGTGACAACATCAGCTTTGAGTGTTTATTTACCTTGTCGAAGTGGTATGTGAGGGCGCTCATCATCCACTCACTCGATGTAGTGCTGCTTTGGGTGTCTGCCCTTTCCTTTCTTCCATCCTTCCTCTTCCGTCTTTCTTTCCTTCACTCTTTCCTTTCTTCTGCCTACGGGGGACTTTACATCTTCTGTCTTTCTTTCCTTCATTCTTTCCTCTTCCTTCCGCCTATGGGTGACTCTACACTGAGTGACATGCAAAATGGTTTCCTGTATACCAGGAAACCACTTACTACGCTGGGTGGTAACCTTATAACCAGATTATGGCGTCTGGTGGTTTAGTGGGTAATTAAGACGCTCCATTCGGATTGAGCCGGTGTAGGTTTATATCCAAGAAGTGGTTGGGGTTTACTGCTCATGTAATGCCACTGAGGGATGAGTGAGGCTGGTCACTCTCATCTTAAATGTCAGGACCAAATTGCCTAGTCCAGGGCTCCTACGCTGCTCTTGGGGCAACACAGGATTAGATGATGGATGGATGGATGGTTACCTCTCGAGTAGCTTCCTGAGATATATATGTGCCTTATTATCACTGGCATGAGAGAGAGAGAGAGAGAGACAGACAGACAGACAGACAGACAGACAGTCAGAGACAGAGACAGACAGACAGACAGAGACAGAGACAGACAGACAGACAGACAGACAGAGACAGACAGACAGACAGACAGACACTGATAGACAGAAACTGGTTGATAGATACAGACACACGAATTACTGAGTGATAAATCGATAGACAAAAAAATACATAGGTTGGTTAATTACATGACTGGCTGACTGGTTGAATGACAGATATACAGAGACAGATAGATAGAGGTATAGAGAGACAGATTGGCTGGCTAAGTTACCTGACGATGATTATAGATAGATAGATAAAGATAGATGAAGACGTACTGACAGACAGTAGACAGATAGACATAGACAGACGGACATATAGATATAGACAGACAGATTAGCTGGTTATATAACAGACTGACTGACTGAATGGTGAATATAGATAGCCAGACAGACATCCAGACACTGACTGGCTGGTTATTTAACTGACTGACTGGTGGATGGATATAAATAGACCGATAGACATATAGACAGATTGAATGACATATAGCTATACAGACTGACAGACAGATATGCAGACACAAAGAGAGATAGATAGATGAATTGATAGATAGATAGCCAGGCAGATGGTTGCTAAACCTGTTAGGATAAACTAGGTGAGAGATCAATTACTGACTGGTTGACTGATTACATGAGGTTCATAGAAGAGCAAATACAATGTTAGTTATTGTTGTTGTTGTTTCTTGACCCCCGACTGTCTGGCCAAGCAGACCCGTCGACCACAGGTGAGTACCTGTTTCTGTGGGGCAGTCCTGCAAGTACAGCACAGCACATACACCACACAGGTATTCACCACACTTCCTCCTTGTGGAAGACTACGCGTCACCAGGGTCGGGCCAGGGTCCTTCTAATGACGACGTGCAAGGAATTTTGAGGTGGTTTGGTTCTTGGGTGGACACCGCAACAGCTCTACCCAGAGTGCACAGAGTCACCACGTGTAGGCTCCTCGTCAGCGCCAGTCAGGTGTGTAAAGATATAACTACGTGTCAGGGCACAGCCTTAATTCACCATATAAACAGTGCTATATACTTTCAGGCAGCCTCCAGGTGTCTGGTCATGCGTCTGTACTTCAGCGTTGTCAGGCCTTGTATTTTCGTGAGCTTACCTGGTTGCCTAGTGCCTCTACCCTTGGGACTCATTTGCCTTACTTCACCTCAGTTTTCTCTTCTATGCTGTTTGTATTGTTTTGATATCGACATGTTTGGCAAATATAAAGTAAAAGTGAATACTAACGAGACTCAGAGTAAAATAAATGAACCTTAAAGAGATGCAGAAATGTACTCTAATAAAGTACCCTTCACTAGGATTGCATTTTTTCATTTAATTCTTCCTATTTCCGTACGATTTTATTTCTTAAGATACTTTTCAACCTGAAGGCAATAAATACTTCACTCATTATCCCTTTACTACTTGGGTGTTCTTTTAAGCTTAAGAAAATCGTGTGTGGTCCGTAGAACAGGACCCAGATAAATAGGAGAGGTTTGTAGAGGAAGCAAGCAAGGTGAGGTGGCAGACGCAGCGACTCAACATGACAGATTTACTTACACACACACACACACACACACACACACACACACACACACACACACACACACACACACACACACACACACACACACACACCACCACCACCACCAACAACAACAACAACAACAACGGACGTCAACAACACCAACACACTCACTGGCATACAGAAAACACAAACTACTGAAAGATATGTTACCTCTCTCTCTCTCTCTCTCTCTCTCTCTCTCTCTCTCTCTCTCTCTCTCTCATTGCAACTGTGCGGGTTCTATTCAGCTCAGAGAAAACAGACTATAAAATAATAATTAAAGTTCCACTAACCCGTTCAATCTCATGGTTCTATCCTCACCTGAGTTCCATCCCCTGTCGTTATCCCCAATACAGAGCAGGTCCTGGGGTTGAAGGATTTATTGGATATTTTACTTTACTCACATCAGGGAAGACTTTTGTAATGAAGGCGTTAAGTATCATAATTAATTACCTGGTTCTTACACACTCTTATATGTCCTCTACTTTGTCTGGGCCAAGATTCACTTCCTTCCCTTATTCAATTTTCTTTCATCCACATTTTCTCAATCTCCGCCACACTTCCTTATTCCGTCAGCCTAAACTGAAACTCCACCTTCATAGATTGACGCCACTTCCTCCTTCCTTTCTTTTCTTCTTAGGTTTCTTTTTCGTCCGTATGCTTTACTTCCTCCCTGTCTTCCCCTCTTCCTGCTTTTTCTCCTTCCTTCATTCATTCACCGTATCCTTCCTTCCTTTACAATTCATCCTTCCTAAATTCATTCACTCAATACCTTCCTACCTTCCTACCATCCATAATGATATCCGCCATTATTTCAAGCTCCTATTCCTTTGTCTTCATTCATTTATATTCATTCAGTCATTATATACTACCTCCGTCCCCTCTTTTGGTCAAAGACTCTTCCCTCAATCCATGCTTCTGTCTCGCTCCTCAACCAATTCTTTAATATTAATTTTCTTCCTCTCCCTGTTTCCTCCTTCCCTTTCTCTTTGTTGCCGCCTTTTCTCTCCATTTTCTTCTTCCTTACCTGTGTATTCTCTCCCTTCTCTTCATTTCTTCATTCTCTATTTTCTCCTTCCTCCTTTTCTCCCTGCTTCCTTATTATCTCTTTGCTTCCTACTACACTTTCTCTTCTTATTTCGTCCCATCCTTTTTACATTTGTATTGGTGAGTGTAGCCTGTACACTGTATATACACTGTATATGGCTAGTGAGGGAGTGATCGCCCTCTACCTACACAGATCTAAAGCCCTCGGGAGCAGGGGGGTGGTTGCTTTCTCAGGCAGAGGAACTCCTTGAGAGTGAAATGGCTGGGAAGCATGCCGGCACGTGACTGGCTACAGCATAGCTGGGTCTTTCGGGTGTGGGCAATCAGGCAAGTTAGCTGCCTACTGCGACTGCAACACAATGGCGAGGTGTTCAGGAAGTTAGCCAAAGAAACCTTGATGGACTCTGAAAGAACGATAATGGCCCCCAGTCCCGTGCAGCCCTTAAATGGGCAGGGGGTGCTAAGAATCTCACGGTTGCCTCAATTACAATCTAATTCCTTTGTTAATGCAAAAAATACAATTAAAATTGGTAACTGGAATGTAAGAACGCTAAATCATGACGGTAAAATCGATGAGTTAGTGAAGGTTTTTCAAAATTACGGACTTGATATTTGTGCTCTGACAGAAACTAGATTAACCGGAGTCGATAAGTTGGATTTGGAGGATGGTATACGTTTATTGATATCTGGCCGACAGGATGGAATGCATTATCAGGGAGTAGGATTGTTGCTGGGTTGTAAGGCAAATAAGGCTTTATGTGAGTGGGATCCTATAGATGAACGATTGTTATACGCACGGTTTAAATCAAATCATGGCAACATCAGTCTGTTTGTGTGTTATGCACCTACTAATGATGCACTCGATGAAAGGAAAGACACATTTTATGAAAAGTTGCAAGAAGGAGTAGGAAGGGTACCTAGACATGATGTTTTGATCTGCGTTGGAGACTTTAATGCAGTAATGGGCTGTTCAAATGAGTGATTTGAGGCATGTATGGGTAAGATGGGAGTTGGTAGTAGGATGAGTGAAAACGAAGTGAGGTTTGGAAGCTTCTGTCTAGCTAGTGACTTAGTCATCTGGGGCACACTCTTTCAGCATTGCAATATACACAAGACAACTTGGGTGTCGCCGTGTGGAAAACATAGAATTCAGATTGATCACATCGCTATCAGTAGGAGGCATAGAAGTTCTCTGCTAGATGTTCATGTTAAACGGGGAGCGGATATTGGTAGTGACCATCAACTCAGCATTGCAAAAATAAGGTTTAAACTTAAAAATCAGAAGAAGGAAAAATCTGGTGTTGGTAGATACGATATTGTTAAGCTTAGAAGGGAAGGAGAAGAAAAGGAGGAATTCAGATTAGAATGCAGAAATAGGTTTTTGGTGTTGGAAAAGTTGGAAGAGGGGGAGAGAAGTGTAGATGAGATGTGGGAGGATGTGAACAAAGTTTTGCATGAGACTGCTGAATGTACGATTGGAAGGAAACATAGATTCAGGAGAAAGAAATGGATATCAGAGGAAGCGTGGGATATGATAAAAACGAGAGGTGAGGCTAAATTGAGGAGTGAGATGCAATGCGTTGATGAACGAGAGATTGAATTAGCAAGAGCTGCGTACTGGAGTTTGAATTCAGAAGTAAGAAGGTTAGCTAGGAGAGATAAAAGATGTGTGGATGAAAAGGTTGCAGAGACTGAAATCTTAATAAACAAAAATGATGGACAGAGTCAAAGAATAGCATATGAATCGATTAGAGAACTGAGTGGTAATGCAGGTAAATGCAAGGAAATACCAGTTAGAGACAGGGAAGGAAATTTATTGACCAAAGATGGAGATATTAAAAATAGATGGAAAGAGCATTTTGAGACAGTTCTTAATAGACCAATACCACCAGAAGAGGATATACCGTCTGCTCAGGAAGATTTAAATATAGAAACAGGAGAGTTGAGGCTTGCAGAAGTGGAGAAAGCAGTAAAACAGTTAAAGAATAATAAGGCACCAGGGGAGGATGGTTTATTTCCGGAAATGTTTAAAGTGGAGGGGGATAGATTAATAATGATCTTGACCAAGCTATTCAATAAGATATGGGTGACGGGGTTACTACCATCAGTTTGGAAGAATGGTGTAATTCTTAAAGTTCCGAAGAAGGGAGACCTGAGTGAATGTGGTAATTGGAGGGGAATCTCTTTGTCACCGATAGCTTTGAAAGTTTTCAGTAGAGTGTTGTTAAATAGGTTGGAGCCGGTGGTTGAGGGTATTCTGAGGGATGAACAGGCTGGTTTTAGAAAGGAACGTGGTTACAATGATCAGATCTTTATAGTTAGGCATTTGATGCAGCAAGTTAATGAAATGAGAGTACCGTTAAGTCTTTGTTTTGTTGATTTTGAAAAGGCTTTTGATAGTGTTTCGAGAGAGACTATGGCGAAGATCATGAGACATTATGGAATACCAGAGGAGTTTGTGAGGGTCATTATGAACATGCATGAGGACACATTTTGTAAAGTGATGGTTGATGGTTGTCTGAGTGATTCGTTTGAAGTCAAGTCTGGAGTAATTCAAGGTGGTGTTCTATCGCCTTTCCTATTTATATTGGTCATTGACTACATTATGAAACGCTTTGGAACAGAAACCGGTGCAGGTATACTTTGGGGAGAGAACAGGAAACTTTTGGATTTAGATTATGCAGATGATATAGTTTTGATTTGTGATGGGCCAGAAGAGATGCAGAGAGTGTTGGACTGTTTGGTGAGTGAAGGTCGCAAGGTGGGTTTGGTTATTAATTGTGGAAAATCTGAAATAATCAATATGAATATGGAAAATGCGCAGGAATGTGTAATTGGAGGTATGGTTGTAAAGCAAGTTGATAGGTTTAAATATTTAGGTACTTATTTAGCTAAGGATGGTTCTTTGAACTTTGAATTCGAGGAAAAGTTAAAGAAGGCTAATCAGGCAATGGAAATGCTTAAAAATATTTGGAATAATAACAATTTTTCTGTGCATACAAAAATCAAACTTTATAAGGTAATGGTTAGGAGTATCTTAATTTATGGACACGAGTCTTGGTACAGCACAGTGACTATGGAAAATAAATTCTTGGTGTTTGAAAACAAAGCACTTAGAAGAATATTAGGAGTTAAGTGGTGGGAAAGGATACCAAATAGTAGAATTAGAGAAATAACGGGAGTGCAACCGGTCGATGAATATGTTAGGTTCTCACGATGGAAGTGGCTAGGACATGTGTATAGGAGACAGGGAATAGTACGAGGTACACCAGGGTGGGTGGCACTTGGTAGGAGAGGTAGAGGAAGGCCAAAAGAGACGTGGGTGAGGTCAATGAGACGGGAAGCTGGAGATGAGTGTTGGGGAGATCTTGAGGAGTTAGCACAAGATAGGATGTGGTGGTGTGAGTTCATCGAGGCCCTATGCATCCCAGAGGGTGCCACAGGAAATGATTGATTGATTCTCTCTCTCTCTTCCTCCTTCTCTCCCTCATCCTCCATTCCTGCCTCATTCTTCCTTTCCATCTCCGTTTCCTTTCGTCCCTTCTTCCTCCTCCTCCTCTCTCTGCTGTTTTTTCCTCCCGAACTCATTCTTCCCCAACACTTTCCTCCCTGGTTCCTTTTTCCTTCACCTTGTTCCTCCCTAGATCTTTCCTCCCTCTACTGTTCACCCTAAATTTTTCCTCCTCATCTCTTTCTGTCGCCTGTTCTTTCTACCCAGCTGGTTCTCTCTCTCAGCTCTTTTCTCCCGAAGTCCCGTCCCTCCGCCCTTTCCCTCCCAGCTCCTTCCTCCCTCAGCGCTTCCTCCTCCAACTCTTTCCTCCCCACTTTTTATACTCCTCCTCCCCATCCCACCCCCATCCCTCCGCTGCCTCCACTGCATATTACACAGGGCTGGTGTAGTTAAAGAGGCGGTGGGACGACCAGCACACACTGCACTACACACTGACAACAACGTAAGATTTATTTGTACTGTATATCCAAATTCAAGATTTAAGATTCATATATTGGCAACCTGGAGTACAGTACTAAACATTTTTTTTTACAAAATCACCAAACATGGGTATATTATACCAGACACTGGATAATAGGAAAAAAATAGTAAATATGCATATATATTTTTTTCAAATTAATAAGTACACACTAAAGTTAATGCACCTTACTATTGCTAACCCTAATATTAACTCAGAACTCATACAGATAAGGTATGTATTGAATTTAGGGGGGAAAAATCTTGAAAAATAAAAAAAATCAAACACAATTGAGAAGTTTTTGGAAAAAATTCATCAAAAAAAAAATAAAATAAAATAAAGGGTACCATCAATTTCAACCAAACTTCCCCAAACCCTTCCCAGGTATGCTGCCTCTGCTCACAGGGGGTCACCAGTACCCAGTCCATCTGCAAACTGTAGGGAAGAGAGGTGGCCACAACACTGAACTTGGGTATATCACATGATTATGGAAAATTCCAGGGTGCAGAGCTGAATGGCATGACCTACATCTGTCAGGGCTCGGGACATACAGAAGCTACTGAGGATACCAGCTGCCTGCCTCCACAGTAACACCACGTAATGCACATGACGTCGTGGCGCTCGGGTATATTATACCCATGTTCAGTATTCTAGGGTTAAAAACACGGCGCTCACCATCCACTCAATCGATGTAGTGTTGCTTTGGGTGTCTGGCCTCTCCTCTCTTCCTTCCTTCCTCTTCTGTCTTTCTTTCCTTCATTCTTTCCTTTTCCTTCTGCCTATGGGTGACTCTACACTGAGTGACAAGCCAAGTGGTTTCTTGTACACCAGGAAACCATTTACTATGCTGGGTGGTAACCATATAACCAAATTATATAATCTGGTGGTTTAGTGAGTAATTAAGGCACTCCAAGAAGATTGAGCCTGTGTAGGTTTATATCCAAGGAATGGTTGGGGTTTATTGCTCATGTAATGCCACTCAGGGATGAGTGAGGCTGGTCACTCTCATCTTAAATGTCAGGACTAACATGCCTAGTCCCGGGCTCGTACGCTTCTCATGGGGCAACATAGGATTGGATGATGGATAAGTGGGTGGAAAACCACTATATTCATTAAAATATTCATTGGCTGGAGCTTCTGATTTTAGGCCTCACTTTCTTCATAAGCTTTACCACAGTAGTTAAATATAATAATAGTGTGATACTAGGGTAAAATATGAGAATACTATTAATAACGAAGGAAATAAAAACTAACAAAATTAAAGTGTATAATTCTGAAAATTATCTAGTAGAGAAAATATTTAGTGGTTCTATTGAAATGCTGGCACAAGAGCGACCCAGCAAGTGTATTTACTGAGGTATTATTGCATGCAGGCCAACTCGCCTCCTGAAGCAGCCACTGTCAGCCATAAACCCAACCCACCTCCTGAAGCAGCCACTGTCAGCCATAAACCCAACCCACCTCCTGAAGCAGCCACTGTCAGCCATAAACCCAACCCACCTCCTGAAGCAGCCACTGTCAGCCACAAACCCAACCAGCCTCCTGAAGCAGCCACTGTCAGCCATAAACCCAACCCACCTCCTGAAGCAGCCACTGTCAGCTGTAAACCCAACCCACCTCACAAAGCAGCCACTGACAGCCGTAAATCCAACCCGCCTCCTGAAGTAGGCTGTCATCCATATACCTAACCCGCCTCCTGAAGCATACTGTTAGCCGTAAACCCAACCCACCTCCTGAAGTAAACTGTCAGCTATAAACCCAACTCGCCTCCTGAAGCAGCCACTGTCAGCCGTAAACCCAACCCGTCGCCTGTAGCAGCCACTGTCAGCCATAAACCCAACCCGCTTCCTGAAGCAGCCGCGGTTGAACATCAGTATTGCATCAAGGAATTTGAACGGCACCACACCACCCACGCTAACACTATAAAACTCACTTCAGCACCAGCATAAATAATGAAACAATTCCTACAGTCACGCAGTACAAATATAAACACATTACACAAACAAACATCTCAAACACTACACAACAAATATCTCTTAAACGCACTACACAAACATCTCTTAAACACTACACAAACAAATATCTCATAAACACTACACTAACAAATATCTCTTAAACACACTACAAACACACACAAAAAAATCTCTTAAACGCTAAACAAACAAATATCTCTTAAACACTAAACAAACAAATATATCAAGCACACTACACAAACAAATATCTCAAACACACTACACAGACAAATATAAACACACTACACAAACAAATACAAACACACTACACAAACAAATATCTCTCAGTCACACTACACAAATATCAGCTTAATCACACTACACAAACTAATACCTGTTAATCACACTACACAAACAAACATCACACGATGGGAGAGACTGTGAACACATACTGAAACTGTGTTTATTGTGGAGATATCTGAACCTTCTGAATAATTCCCAGCATCGTAAAGTAAATATCCCAGTGTCAAAGAGTACCTGGAAATTGTGTGGCCTGCTCAGATGGGTAGATAGATAAAGAAATACCAGCTGCGTCTTACCACTGTCTCGTATGATCCTAGCCGGGTACAGTGAATTCTCTGTTATGTGCTAACCTTAGGCTTTGCAACCACTCTATGCGATGCTTTCACTCGGAGTTATTAAGGTGTAGGTAATTCCTATGGCATATAAGGAATTAACTTGCACTTAATTTCCTCGCTTTTCCCTACTTATGGTATCTTCTGCCTACCTTACTTCCCTGCTTACCTCCCGACCAATTTACCCATCTACCTATCGACCGACCTCCCTTCCTACTTCCCTATCTACCTTCCTCCCACCTTACCTATCTATTTACCCAACTTCCCAACTCCTGCCTAACTACCTGTCTGCCTGCCCCCCTCCCTGCCTGCCTACTTTCCTACCTACCTCCCTGCTTATTTCCCAGCCTACTTAACTACCTGCCTGCCTGCCTTTCAATAGAGTCGCTACACAGGCACGTACATGAAACTTTTTGCAGTCTGCCAATTTCCAGTGGGTTGTAGCAAATTTTGATGAAGGAATAAATTACTGCATTTTGAACACATCTTCCAGTGATATCAATGTTATGTCTATTTTCCTGTAAATAAAGACGTCTGCTTTATGGTTTTTACCCTTTTTTTGGTCACTGAGACCTTGGGCTTGACCTGAGAGCACACCATCAGGTGAAGAGGATTCATTTGCCACATCCATCGTCAAAATCCGTCCATAATTGTGGTCTCCTGAGCATGGACGAATGGACGAACGAGCAGACACACAACCCTCATCCCGGCTCAGCCATGCAAGGCCCTGGACTTCATCTTCAGGAATATGAAACATCCAAACCAACATGAGCAGATGACCAAAATAGACAGGAAACTCAATACAAGCAACAAAATGGTAGTGTGTGGTGCAGTGATATGTAGAAGAGAAAACAAGCTCTCGTAAACAGGCATGTTCTACGCCTCTGTGCACACTGATCTGAAATATGTTGCTAATTCATTGTCATTTTATGAAACACTGAACTTCAGATGGACGAAAGGGGGAATGTTATGAAAGCACAAGGTGTGTAAAAAATTTACTTATGACAAAGGAGGAAGTAGACTAAATGGAACTCCTTGAAGAAATAAATAATGAATGTGAATTTTCCACAAAATTCTGTTTTAAGACGAATTGCAAAATTTTATGACAGAATAAAGCAAATGTGTACAATGTGGTGGATTAAATGTAAGGATACTAACAAATGGATGTGAAGCAGTTAGAAAGAATCTTTGAAAGACAGATGTATGGAAATGGCGGCAGGTGAAGGGTGGCAGGACTGTACAGAAATGTGGTGGAAGGTAGCCTACACAAGAACGGCATTTGGTTCCCGTGAATGTGCCAATGCGAGATAGAAATAATGCTGTGAAAATATTAACAGAGTGGGAAAACAACAGGTGTGAATGAGGTACTTGCAGAAATGGTAAAATGTAGTGAAGCGAGTACAATGATTTGCTGGTGGATATGATGCCTAAAACCCTTGTGTGGCAGGGATGTGTGCAGAAATGGTTAAATGTAGTGAAGAGGGTGTGTAGAGAACTGTTGGTGGAAGCCTGAGACCCTTGTGTGGCCGGCATGTGTGTAGAAATGGTTAACTGCAGTGATGAGAGGAAACTGTGCTGGTTGTGGAAAATGTCTAAAACGTTGTTATGAGAGAAGCTCTTCCCTATGAGTGGATGATGGTTGTGACTAAACCTTTGTATGAAAGCAAAGATGGCTGACATGAGTGGAAAAATTTTCATGGAACAAGTTTACTTAGGACTGTGAGCAAGATATATGGAATTATAATGACCGAAAAAGGAAGACGGATGCCAAAATATCGCTGAATGATGAACAGGGCGGCATCCTGTGTGGATAAGTATATATGGATAAAATGTCTTTGGAATGAGACAGATAATGGTGACACATTTGGAAAAGGCGTTAGAATTTTGTCATTTGTGGATCTAGAGAAAGGCATTCCGTGTAATCAAATAGATTTTTTTTTTTCACATACGGATCTGGGATATAATCCGTTTATTAAATAGGAAGTGAATACGTAAAGTGGTAGGTGGGTATGGCGTGTATTACTTTGTGTACTGGGTGTAGGTTTTCTGATGGTACTGAAGCCTGTGTAAGAGTAAATGGGTGCTTAAGTGAGTGGTTCTGTATTAGCTTTAATATAATGTAAGGATACTCGTACGTGATGTCTCCATGGTTACTATATACATGTAAACACGAATGGGGTTCTGAGAAAGGTCAAGGCACTAGGTGGAGATCAAAGTAAATCTGATAACCAATGATGAGGGTGGAACACGAGTAATTCATAGGTGATGTGTGCAAATGGAGTTTGATGAGAGTGAATGGAATCTTTATGAATGGTGTAGAGTTTAGTGAGTGTCTGTGAGCGGCGAGGTCTAACATTTGATAAAAAATATGGTTGCTGGAAGAGAAAGTTACTCACCGTTTAATGCACTGGAGAACTGGGAAAGACTCTGATTGCAGGGTAGAGAGTGTTATAAAAAGTGGAAGCAATTCACACGTCTGTTATTTCATTGTTTTGACACCTACAACTTTTCCTTTACAGGTTTTGGTGATGGTATAATGATACTCACATTAATGAAGTAGATGTGTCCAGCAAAAACGGTTTTCACAACAGAGCAGCAGGTAAAAATTGTCCTGATCTTGGAAGCGATGGAGAGTAGAGTGTGTTAAGGAGGTGAGGTGGCTGGTGTAATGAATCCCTTGATATAGAAAAGGTCTTATTACAGACGCTACAAGATGATTACATGAAGGTGTGTTAGTGCCTACCTCAACGTATGGGTGTAGGAGTTTGCAATGACATAGTATACAAAAACATGACATCAGTAGAAATGGGACTGTAAAAGAAGTATGTGGGTAACGCTGGCTAGATAGGATAAGAAATGTATATATTGGTTTAAGATGTGAAGAATGGAAGTCTACTGATCCCATGGTACAAGAAACTGCACTTAGACTGTATAGTTATATGTAATTGTGTGTGTGTGTGTGTGTGTGTGTGTGTGTGTGTGTGTGTGTGTGTGTGTGTGTGTGTGTGTGTGTGTGTGTGTGTGTGTGTGTGTGTGTGTGTGTGTGTGTGTGTGTGTGTGTGTGTGTGTGTGTGTGTGTGTGTGTGTGTGTGTGTGTGTGTGTGTGTGTGTGTGTGTGTGTGTGTGTGTGTGTGTGTGTGTGTGTGTGTGTGTGTGTGTGTGTGTGTGTGTGTGTGTGTGTGTGTGTGTGTGTGTGTGTGTGTGTGTGTGTGTGTGTGTGTGTGTGTGTGTGTGTGTGTGTGTGTGTGTGTGTGTGTGTGTGTGTGTGTGTGTGTGTGTGTGTGTGTGTGTGTGTGTGTGTGTGTGTGTGTGTGTGTGTGTGTGTGTGTGTGTGTGAGAGAGAGAGAGAGAGAGAGAGAGAGAGAGAGAGAGAGAGAGAGAGAGACTGATAAAACAGAAGGTAAATATACAGACAAAGACAGCAATAAACAAATAAACAGACAGACAAACGGACGGCCACAGAAACAAGACAGACAGAGAGACACACGTAGATAAAGACATGCAGTAACGATAGGTTAAATAATGGATGATGTGAGGCGTGTTATGTCACATCCCGGGCATCTCACCCATGTAATTACACACAGTTTGTCCAACTTGTGTCTTACCCTCAACTACTACCCACCCCACACAATCCTTCACACCTTCCCTCCCCTTCCCACCCTCCCCTTGCCCCTCCCCATCCACTCCTTCCCCTCCCCTCCCCTCTCCTCCCCTTCCCACTCCTCCCTTCCTCCCTCCCCCTCTACTCGTCCTCACACCCCTTCCCCTTTCCCCTTCCCTCCATCTCCCCATTTTATATCTCTTTCCACTCTCTCCTTTCTCCTTCCCCCCCCTCCACCACTCCCTCAAAGTCCTCTTTCTCCCCACATCCCTCTCCATTCCCTCTCTCCCCATCCCATTCGTCCCTCCAACTTATGCATCTTTCCCATGCTCGCTCTCTATATAACTTCATCGCTCCCTATAATTCGTCCTTCTCCATACCCCTCCTCCCTCTCTATATCCCCTCCTCCCTCTCTATATCCCCTCCTCCCTCTCTATATCCCCTCCTCCCTCCCTACATCCCCTCCTCCCTCACTCTATCCCCTCCTCCCTCACTCTATCCCCTCCTCCATCACTCTATTCCCTCCTCCTTCTCTGTATCACCTCCTCTCTCTCCATACCCCCTCCTCCCTCTCCATATCCCCTACTCCCTCTCTAGATCACCTCCTCCCTCTCCATACCCCCTGCTCGCTCTCCATACCCCACTCCTCCCTCTCTCTATCACCTTCTCCCTCTCCATACCCCGTCCTCCCTCTCTATAACCCCTCCTCCCTCTCCATATATCCCCTCCTCCCTCTCCATATATCCCCTCCTCCCTCTCCATACCCTGCCCTCCCTCTCAATATCCCCTCCTCCCTCTCTATATCACATCACCTCCTCCCTCTCAGTATCCCCTCCTCCCTCTCTTTATCACCTCCTCCGTCACTATATCCCTTCCTCTCTCTTCTCCTTCCTCTCACAACCCGGAAGTATAGTGCAATCAGCTTAACATCAGTCGTATGGAAGCTGCTGGAAGCCATAATTAGACATAAATTAGCCAAGCCATTACAACAAAAGAATCTCATTAACGACTACAAACACGGATTCCAGAACACTGGATCAGGTCTTAACAATGTCCTTGACCTTTTCAATCTTCCTGATAAATACTGTAAGATTAAAATTAACCAGTCAATGTAATCTACTTCAATATAATGAAGGTACTTATAAATTTCAACACAACTGACTTCTCCAGAATCTTAAAGTCTATGGCAGTTGTTGTTCCTTACCCCAGGTATGCCTGGAGGAGCAGAGCCGCTGACCACAAGTAACCAACTGCTTCGTTGGTGCTGTTCTACAGGTACAGAACAGTACATACACTGTAGGTGCCCAGAGCCTCCTTGTGATTGACAGCTCCTCACCTGTGCTGATTCAGGGCCATTCCCGCCATGAAGTGCACGGACACATGAGAAGGTCTGTCTTCCGGGTGGACACCCAGGGTACACAGTGCCATCACTTGTAGGCTCCTGGTCAGTGGCAATGTCTATGGTATTCAGTGGTAATGTACTAAGATTGACTGAAAGCTGACTTACGGCACATAAACGATTATATTATACTGGAAGGAATCAGACTGAAGGAATGTTATTAGGGGAGTACGACAAGGTACGGTTTGGGGTCCTATACTGTTTGTCATTTTTATCGACGATACTAACGAAGGTTTGGGTTGTAAAATATCAAAACTAGCAGATGGTACGAAAATCGATAACAAGGCAGCTATCCCTGAACAAACGCTCCTTATTCAAAGCGTTTTTGATAAACTCAACTTTGGACCTATACATGGGGAATGGATTTTAATAACAAATGCAAAGTCCTAACACAAGAAAAAAGAAAATAGGAACACTGCGAATAAAACTCAACTCATGAATGTAAACCAACGAAAATATTTAGGAAAAACATGAAATTATTTAACATCGAGTCAGAAAACAAAGCTAATAAACAAGTGGCAGTGATGGTCAGAGCACTTACATACAAAAAACAGAATGTTGTTGTTGCTTTATACAGTGCCGTGGTCCACCCGCACCTGGAGTACCTATTAAGCTCGGTTTTGGTTGCCATATTACAAAGGAAGATGTAGTGACATCAGAGTATAGAGAACAATAACAAAAATAATAGTCAGGTTAGTGAACAAACAATAAGAGGAACGTTAAAAGGGCTAAAGCAATTACACAAAGTATAGACTATGAAGAGATCTGAATCAATATACAACATTTTAAAGGACATGACAGTATGGCAGTCGCTAACTCATTCACAGAAGACTGGCTGAATTACACTGTGGGTAATGGTTATAAAATTATTGGCAAACGTTTTCAACCACATGGAGCAAAGCTTTGTTTCTTAAATAGGGCAGCAAATATATGGCACAAGTCGTACAGGAATATGGTTGCCAGCAGCACAGTAACAAATTAAAAAGTCGCTCAGATAGGCATCATGCTCTGGATATCCGGCTAAACAGTCATGGCTGAATAATACTAAAATATAACTGTTTCCCCTCTTTCAGATCATGCTGAATACAGCAACAGCGCAATATACATTAGAAAATTAATGCTACCTTTCCCATATATAATAAATTAATCTTAACTTCACCACACATGTGCAGAAAATGTATGAAATACTTTCTCCTTTCAATCTTTCCCATAAAATTTCCACTGCATTTTTTCATGCTGCACTGTGGCTCTTTTTGCATTTTCCTGCCATCTTCAACTGCAGGATTTGGTAGGCGGGAGAGTGTCTACTTACTTTATCCTTACCTTCAACTCTCAGACTTAGTTACACTCGTCATATTCTTCTCTCTTAGAAACAGCCCGGCAAGGACCACGAGGCCTGCTGCGGTTTGTTCTCCTTTGTACTCCTCTGTACTCTTTTATCTCCCCATCAACACTCCTTCCAATTCTGTACATTCCCCTCTCCTTTTCCTTTACCTCCCCTTCTCTCCGTCTAGTCTTCAGTCCCTCAGGCCCTGTTTCGCTTCATCCCTCCTCCCCTCTACCCCTTCGCTCTCCTCCCCTTCCTTCTCTTCTCCTAACTCATGCGTCTTTCCCCTCTTCCCTCAGGAGGAAGAGTAGTACTAGCGTCCACACAAACACATATTTATTTTCACCGAACGTTCTGACATCTCAGTGTTATCAATGATGGTCGAGGACTAATATAAAAAGTACATTAACCCTGAGAAATTTTATATATATATATATATATATATATATATATATATATATATATATATATATATATATATCATCATCATCATCATCCGGACCTCCTTTCCCACCCAAGGGCAGGGTGAGGAGTAGCAATGTCCAGACAGCCCAAAATTACCCAATCGAATGGGCCATGCTTCCATTCACTCATCATTCAAGCCCCAGGAATCCTGGCTCTATCGGATACGCCAAAAACATTCACCACGTTCTGTAGCTTCACATAATCGTATCCGACAGAGTCAATCCAGACGCTGCCACGTTAAAACGGGTGCCAAAAATCCCTGATCATGCACTTCTCACAAAATTCATCCAGCCAGCTCGATCTCCTGTCGGTTCTTTAGCCTCACCGACTTCCAAAGCTCTTCTCACACATTCATCCACCATATCTCTCCACCTTCTCCTTGGTCTACCTCGCCTCCTCCCTCCTTCGAATTCTCTCAGATATACCTTCTTCACCACTCTATTGTTATCCATTCTCTCCACATGACCATCCCATCTCAGTACACTCTTTTCAATTCTGGTGTCCACCGACTTTCTCACTCCACATCTTTCACGAATCACATTATTTCGTATCCTATCCACCCTCTGTACTCCACATACATTACTCAGCAGTCCCATCTCCACTACTCTTACTCTTGACTTTTCATTTTCATGTCACACCATAGTCTCACATCCATATGTTAAAGTTGGCACTAACACTTCTTCATGTAAGCCTCGTGCAACTGCAACACTCAAGCCTCTGTTTCTTATCAAGGCCTTCATTGCACCAGCTAATTTTCTTCCTTGTGGCACTCTACTTTCAACTTCTTTTGCACATTTTCTTCTCTTTTCTATCACTGTACCCAGGTATTTGAACTCTCTCACCAATTCCAGTCTCTCTCCATTCACTGTTACATTGCACTGGGAGTCACCTTCTCTCTCAATAACCATCACTTTACTCTTTTCTACATTTACTCTCCGACGCTTACAGACATCAGCAAAACTCATCACTAGCCTTCCAAGTTCTTGTCCGGTACTTGCAACTAGTACTGCATCATCAGCATACAACAAATTTGAGATATTCCATCCATCACCATTCATTACCAATGCCATCCCTCTCTCCATTACCCGTGTTTTCACTTCTCTCATCACCCCATCCATATATACATTGAACAACCATGGGGATATCACACAACCTTGTCACATGCCCACACTGATCGTGAACCATTCACATGCTTCACTACCATCATAAAAACTCTTAACGGCACCTAACAGCTTACCCTATACACCGTACATGCGCAAAACTTTCCACAAGCCTTCTCTGTCCACTTTGTCATATGCTTTCTCCAGATCCATGGATGCCATAAATACCTTATGGTCCTTCTCACAAGCCTTCTCTACTATCTGTCTCACTGCAAGTATTTGGTCCACACATGCTCTGCCACTCCTAAAGCCACCCTGTTCATCACTCACTAGGACTTCTGATATCTCTCTTACTTTCTCTATAATAATTCTTCCATATACCTTCCCTACCACACTCAGTAAGCTTATGCCACGATAATTCTTGCACTCACATCATTCACCTTTATTTTTGTACAGGGGTACAATCACAGCCTTTTTCCACTCTGCAGGCACATTTTCACTCATCCATGCCTTCTTACATATCTACAACAAGCACTTCATTCCATTCTCTCCACTACATTTAAGCATCTCTGCATACACCTCATCAACCCCAGCTGCTTTCCCATTTTTCAGCCGCTTCACAGCACTCTTTACCTGTGCGAGTGTCACGTCTCCTTGCACTGCATTCCTTCTCTGCACACTCCCAAAACCAATCATGTTTACAGCTGCTCTGCTGTCTCTATCCCCATTCATCAGGCTTTCAAAATATTCTTTCGAACTGGTCCTTACTTCATCTCCATGGGTTAATAATCTACCACCTGCATCCTTCACACCATCCCATTTCTTACCGCTTTCACTTCTACATTTCCGCACCTCTTTCCAGAATATATATATATATATATATATATATATATATATATATATAGCCTAGATACGTGTGTGTGTGTGTGTGTGTGTGTGATAAAATATTTAGAGGGCTGCTGACTATAAGTTATTTAACTATGGCACAAGTGACTTTATAGTCTATACAATAAGTAAAGCACTCGTACGTCAGAGTTTGTAGAGCCATCAATCATCTCAAAGTGTTCTCTGTTAAGTGCCACACCACAAACCTTTAAGTGAATTATTTCGAAGTGTTTTCTGTTAAGTAACACACCACAAACCTTTGAGTGAACCATTTCGAAGTGTTCTCTGTTAAGTGGTACAACACAAACCTGTGGGTGGTCTCTCAGGGCTGGGTGGGCAGGGTTGTGACGCAGGTGGCCCGTCCTGCTCCACTGACCCTTTGTGCTCCTCCACGCCAACCTTGACAGTTGGTATTGTGCTGCCCACGTACCCAGCCTGGCAACTGGCACAAGTGTACTTGTAAACAACGGATGAACGCAGCTCAGACGGCAGGCCGCCCTCAAAATTAAACAATGAGCTTATCCTAAATCATTAAGAGAAACAAACATGAAGTTAATTTGGGGATAAAATTTTATAAAGTTTTGTAAGAGTGGTGAGGGAATTTTGGTTGTGACATGAGGTAGGTGGGGGAATGTGACATATATTGTCCCCTTGTTAACTGCAGGGACCAAGTGGTTAGGCTGGTAATGGTGGTTATCCTATCCACTCCCAACTCCTTCCTTCCCCCTCCTTGTACAGTATCTATCCCTTCCTCCACCATCCAGTCCTTTCTATATACATTCTTCACCCCCAAATCTACCCTTCCCTTCCCCCAGCTATATTGTTCCCTCACCCAGACTCTTCCCTTCCCCAAATACACTCCTTCACCCTCACCACGACTCTTCCCTCAACCAAATACACTCCCTCCCCCCCTCACTCTCCCCATCCCCCTCATCCCACCCTCCCCCTAACTACATTCTCCCCTCCCACCGATTCATCCCGGCCTCCTTCCCCCCACATAACTCCATGAGTCTGAGGACGCGTCGTGCCTCACTGAAGCGTCCATGAATAATTGGATTTAAAGGAGAAGTTGTCGAGACCCGGTGAGAAAGTTTGATGCTAAGGTGGACAAAATCAGCATAAAACTCTGAGGCATGGAGGCGCCAGGGGAAACAGCACACTCACAGGCCTTCACCTGTAGTCAGCCTTCATTACCACTCACAGGCTCATTTCCACCTATTTTATACCTGTAGCCAGCTTTCACTGACCCCCAGAAAAGTACCAGACTGGGCAATTAGAGTGTAAGGAAATCAGACGCTTTTCAGGGTAATTGTCCACCATCAATATTTCTTCTCTTTATCAGTCCATACTACAGGAACGGATCTTCTAGGAAGGAGAGTGACAGCCAGAAATAACCCTTCCTCAAACTTGTGAGGTGCGAATGGGAAGGAATGTCTGTGGGAAGAGTGATGCACGTGAATGTGGATGTGTGGCAATGGTTATGTTTGTGTGTGTCATTGTGTGTATGTAAACAGACGCAGTGCCAATACACACAAGCACATCAAGGGATATACGACGCATACCCACTAAATGTCTTCCGAGGCTCGGGCTCCAACCCTTAAGTAAGAATGGACGCAGAATGAAAAGCAATGGCGCTGCAATAATTAAAACATCATTAGTGAATTTCCTTAGCTATAGTTTTATATTGGTCATCGTTCATTAACTCTAAGGCCCCAGTCATACTGCAGGTACGACTTATTGCAAACCACCCGCGACCTGCAAGTCGTGGGTGGCTTTAGTGAGGTTTACGACCGGTCTTCATATGTCTCAGTCTAGCCGCAGGCCACCATGGCGACCAAAAAATCGTCGCGAGGTTTTTTGTGCTGCACGAAAAACCTCCCCGCGACCACCGATGTCGTGGCACGGAAGCTGCCCGGTGGGTGGCTGGACTGCGTCTGGCCGGCTTACGGACTGCGACTGGTCGGCGACACCTGATTTTTAAGCGGTGGTTGCCATCCGGAAGGAGGCCTGTCGCCTCCCGCTCTGTGCGGTGGCCATCTCACCTCCGTCAAGGTGACGACTGGACTGCGGCGGCTACCGTCCACAAGCCTCCTGTCCGGGGTGGTGGTTGAAGTCCGGCCGCCGTCCAGCCGGCGACTGGTCGAGCAACAGGTGGTGGGCTGAACCGAGACCAGCCGCCGGCCAATCCACGGCCGGTGTTGGTCTATTGGCAGCCTAGAGGTTGCGGTCTAATCTGCGACAGGACACAGACCGGCCAGCCACCCGTCGGTGTCTTGACCTGTGTGTACCTGGCTATGGTCACCGTTCAGCTGACCACTGGATGGACACTGGACGACCACCGGTTGCCGATCGGTGGCACGACTGCTCGGAGACCTACGTGGTGGGGGACTGGTTTCGCGATTTTCAGGTCTGAGACAAGCCGTACCTGCAGTGTGACTGGGGCTTAAGGATAACACACACACACACACACACACACACACACACACACACACACACACACACACACACACACACACACACACACACACACACACACACACACACACACACACACACACACACACACACACACACACACACACACACACACACACACACACACACACACACACACACACACACACACACACACACACACACACACACACACACACACACACACACACACACACACACACACACACACACACACACACACACACACACACACACACACACACACACACACACACACACACACACACACACACACACACACACACACACACACACACACACACACACACACACACACACACACACACACACACACACACACACACACACACACACACACACACACACACACACACACACACACACACACACACACACACACACACACACACACACACACACACACACACACACACACACACACACACACACACACACACACACACACACACACACACACACACACACACACACACACACACACACACACACACACACACACACACACACACACACACACACACACACACACACACACACACACACACACACACACACACACACACACACACACACACACACACACACACACACACACACACACACACACACACACACACACACACACACACACACACACACACACACACACACACACACACACACACACACACACACACACACACACACACACACACACACACACACACACACACACACACACACACACACACACACACACACACACACACACACACACACACACACACACACACACACACACACACACACACACACACACACACACACACACACACACACACACACACACACACACACACACACACACACACACACACACACACACACACACACACACACACACACACACACACACACACACACACACACACACACACACACACACACACACACACACACACACACACACACACACACACACACACACACACACACACACACACACACACACACACACACACACACACACACACACACACACACACACACACACACACACACACACACACACACACACACACACACACACACACACACACACACACACACACACACACACACACACACACACACACACACACACACACACACACACACACACACACACACACACACACACACACACACACACACACACACACACACACACACACACACACACACACACACACACACACACACACACACACACACACACACACACACACACACACACACACACACACACACACACACACACACACACACACACACACACACACACACACACACACACACACACACACACACACACACACACACACACACACACACACACACACACACACACACACACACACACACACACACACACACACACACACACACACACACACACACACACACACACAAAATAAGAGAATAGAGGGAAAACTGCAATTTGTGGAATACCGTATAATAACTGTTTGTTGGTAATTCATCGTTTATCATAATTTGAAAAAAAAAGAGTATTGTGAGTTATAAGAGAGGTTCTCTGTTTAATAAACCTTCATTAACGCTGGGAGAAAAACACATACGGTAGAAGGAAAAAGGAAATAACTGCACTTTGTGTACAAAAGTTAGACAACCGTTTTTAGGTAACTCTCCCTTACTAATAACAGGTCATTAACTGTGACGTCACTTAGATGCTACATCTTTATTATTACTCATCCCTTATTAACTATACGAAAAGTTAGAGAGAGGAATGATTAATGATCTTGGAAGAGAAAAATTTTTATTATCAAACCATCCACTTCTAAGTTATTTTCCATCAGTGACAATACTGTACAGTAGTTGAGAATTTTAGTTCATTACCAAAGCTTTACATCTGTAGTTTATTCTCTCCGACAAGGAGAGTATGTTTTCACCCCTGTATGTTTCTTAGTTTGTTTGTCTATTAGCAGGATTACTCAAAAACTCAGTGAGATTTGGACCAAATTTGATGGGTAGATAGCCCATGTCCCGGGGAACAATAGATTAACTTTTGACAGCGATCCAGATCGTATTCCTGATTCTAGATCCGGAAAACACTTTTGCGAATCCTAATCAATGATGAGAAAACCTAACCCATTGTGAAAAGTGGATTGGAAATTACGTTGCCCTTGTCGGAGAGATGTGCTCCACTGAGTGCCCCTTTATAGTTATTAAAGCTTTACACTTGTAGGCATCCATCATTAACACTAAAAAGGTGTAATATGTGCATAAAAATCTAACAGGCAGTTATGATTAACTTTCCAACTGAAGAATGTTGTCAAAATCCTTTATGAATGAAAAAAATGGAGATCTGTGTAATTATCAGGCAGGCTTTCTTTTAAATTGTCTTTTACTACGAGCAAGAAAAATAGCAATGAGAGTAATAAGAACACATGATACTAAAATTGCAATTTTCGCAGTAGCAATAAAACAAAATAACAGAGTAATGAAGGAAGCGCTGGTACTGTTAAAAGATCGTATATTTGATTTGACACTAAGTATTCCGAGGTGATTGGTGTTCCATGATGGAGAGCAATTAACCTTGTCTTTGCTCTTATCCAAGTATTCTGTTAGTGTGTTAACGATGCCAAGTCAAGGACGCATTTTTTTACACTATTGCACTCCCATCCCTCCCCAACCTCCCCGTCTCCACCCGTCCCCGCTTGCGAGACAATTTTGGAAGCAGAATGTTTGATTATCGCCCAGTCGTTCTCACTCACTCATCCACTCACTCTCTTCTTCCCTTATTCCCTCCCTCCCTGCCTGCCTCCGTCTTCATCAAATACAGTTCCATCCGATTTTTTTTTTTTCTAATAACAGAAAAGAGGAAGGAAAAACAAGTGAATAAAACAAAAATAATCCATATACCAGATTACTGGTCTCCTCTGTTCATAAAATATTTGTAACAGTTAGACCTGAACAGCTGTGGGTTGAAATTTGGAGGGAAACAACTCTGGGGAACGAGTTCCAAAGAGATGCAGCTCGGGGAATGAAAGAATTCTGATAGGCAGAAGTTCTGCAATATGGCTGAGTGACATTCCAGTCATGAGCGCTGCCAGATGCCCGTGTAGCACGAGGGAAGGCATGGAGAGGTGGCACAATGGACGTAACTTCGTCTGAGCATTTGTCATAAAAATATCTAAAATAATGCAAGGGAGGCAACATTCCTTCTTACTTGTGGGGGAGGTAGTTTATTTGTAATGGCAGGGTTGTTAATAATTTAACAGCTTTGATCTAAATTTTATCTAGTTGTTTTAATGCAACCTCTCCACAACCATTCCACAAGGGTGAGCAATATTCAAGCTGAGAGCGCACATGACTCTTATAGTTAACTGCTCGTCAGTAAAGAGACACTTGGTGAAATGGTTCGTGTGTCGCGTCTATAATGTCGTACACTTGTGCAGATATTCTCGTTTCAGTGAGGCGGCCTCCTCAGCGTTCTTCACGACATTACAGTTTGATGCTGGGACATTACAGGGTATTATTCACTGCCACTGATGGACACACTGGCGGGATGGAAGCGTAATATTAGACGTTTTACACACACAGGAGGCAATATTAGATACCATTATTTGCTATATTAATATCTTGAATCCGGTGACGTCTTCTTCAGTCTTTTTCTTGTTCCTTAAGACGCCTTTATACAACTTAAGGAACATCTCATATACTGAAATCTTAGCCAGCACCTCCAGTACCTGCATAGAACGAAATCGTCTGAGAGAGAGAGAGAGAGAGAGAGAGAGAGAGAGAGAGAGAGAGAGAGAGAGAGAGAGAGAGAGAGAGAGAGAGATGTCTTCGGACTGATTGGGTTGATAAATAAGGACTTGGACCCGAATTCTCGTGGAAGCTCCCTAACACCAATTCTTAAGACGAATTATATAGCTTACTGTTCCTTATTATTCTCTTTTGTGACATACACAGCATATATAACATACGAAGCGCTTCTAATCAACCAAGAATAAGTTGCTAAGGATGACGAGAATACTAACATTGGTACAATATAGCATAGTATAGCACAGCACGGCATTGACAAGATAGATAAACACAGCTAGATGACAAGATAGATAAACACTGATAGGTAATATGGACTTGATAGGTATAAGTATTTGCAGATTCAAGACTGGTGAATGGTAGGGATGGACAGACGGGAGGGTGATTAGATGGACAGATGGATGGATGGATGAATACATGTAGGGAGGGACAGACGGGGGGGTGACTATATGGATAGATGGATGGATGGAAGGACAGATAGATGGATAGATAGACAGATGGATGGATGGATGGATGTAGAGAGGAACAGATGGGAGGGTGACTATGGATGGATGGATGGATGGATGTAGAGAGGAACAGACGGTAGGGTGACTATGGATGATGGATGGATGGATGGACGAATATATGCAGGGAGGGATAGACGGGAGGGTGACTATGGGTGGATGGATGGATGGATGGATGGATAGATGGATGGATGGACGAATATATGTAGGGAGGGATAGACGGGAGGGTGACTATGGATGGATGGATGGATGGATGGATGAATATATGTAGGGAGGGATAGACGGGAGGGTGACTATGGATGGATGGATGGATGGATGGATGAATATATGTAGGGAGGGATAGACGGGAGGGTGACTATGGATGGATGGATGAATATATGTAGGGAGGGACAGACGGGAGGGTGATTATATACATGGATGGATGGATGAATTTGTGGGGAGAGACAGACGGGCGGGTGATTATAAATATGGATAAGTGTGATAGATGGATGGATGGATATAGAAAGGGAGGGGGGTAAGAAAAGATGAGTGGACGGGTAATGCATCCCAGAGTCCAAGAGGTCCATTACATGCCTCTGTCCTACCATGTGAAATCGTCAGAGGTAATGTAAAAGCGTCCAGAGGAAAAGACCAGGGGACAGACGGAACCAAAAGACCAAGGGACAGACGGAAGCAAAAGACCAGGGGACAGACGAACGCAAAAGTGAAAAAAAATACAAATTATTCTTGTTTTTTCATGGCACAATGAAAAGGATATTTTAGTGAATGGAAACAGTCACGTTTTGGCATACACATCGCCGCTGTGATATTTGCTTTACTATCAGGGTCCCTGGATTCTAAGCGAGTTTCACGGAATTAATTTCCCGCTTGAATAACACAAACAGAGACAGGCGGGAGAGAGGGAGAAGCGCTTTCTCTCTCTCTCTCTCTCTCTCTCTCTCTCTGGATAACCCCTTCACCACAATGACTTACTAGCTTAGCGTATTCTGCAATAATATTTAACTTCGAAAACTCTCCTCCTGGTGGAGGGATTAATAAAGGCTGTACCTCGACCCCCCACTTCGAGTGACTCCCCTAAGTTCAGTAAAATCACTTGGTGGTGGCAAAATTAATGGGCATGACGTCACTGTACTAATGATGTTGGAATGTGAAAAAAATGAGAAAAATCTACCGATAATTCCACCTGCTAACAGAAAACTAAAAAAGGGAGGACAGAGATTAAGTTAGATCTATCTATCTATCTGTCTATTGCCAGACGCCTCAATCCCGTAAGGGGTGGCCACAAACAAATCGTCTCCATGCCGCCCTCTGCCCCTCCTTTTCAAAATTCCGCACGGGATGATAAGACATGACAACAGCAACACAAAGGCAAACGAGGAGACTGACAGATGTCAAGGCCAGGTAACAGGAGCGACAAGAGGATGCAGAGAAAGGGGCGCTCAGAGTGCAACACCCGCGATGAAAAACTGGTCTAAAGGCCGTGCATTAGACTTTGCCCTGTGACTTTGACCTTTGACCGATTACTCAAAATCAAGTTGCTACAGTCATGCCTGATACTTAACCCTTTCATAAAATTTGGTCCGAATCGGGTCAAAACTGTGTGCTTGGACACTGACCACTGACCTTCATAGTTGACATTCCCTGTGACTTTGACCATTGACTGACTGTCCTAATAATCGCATGCCTTTATCCTTGCCTTACCCCTAACCCCTCCATATATTTCACTGTTACTGCCGTCAGATGGTTTGAGTCAGTGAAGGCAGACCTCTCATAAGAAAGAGCTTCATGGCGTCTGTCACTAACCCTTCAACACCAGACGTCCCTCCTCAGTGAGAACAATCCTTTGGCGCTAACATGAATAAAGTATGAATGACGTCATCCCACTGATTAAATATACTGGTAGGGAAGGGGCGCTACCACACGCTGAAAATAGGGACCGAGATTGCACGGCTACAGTTGCATGTCTTAGTTTGTGAGAATGTGTGGCTGTTTTCCTTGTCAGTTAAGCACTTATGATAATTTTCTGGACACTGATGCCACAAAAAACATAGGAAAGAATAATGGAATACGATGATGAAAATAATAATAATGATAATCCATCCATCCATCCATCATCCAATCCTATGTTGCCCCATGAGGAGCGTAGGAACCCTGGGCTAGGCAGGTTGGTCCTGACATTTAACATGAAAGTGACCAGCCTCACTCATCCCTGAGTGGCATTACATGGGCAATAAACCCCAACCATTCCTTGGATATAAACCTTCACCGGTTCAATCCGATTGGAGCGCCATAATTACCCACTAAACCACCAGGTGCCAAAATCTGGTTATATGGTTACCACCCAGGGTAGTAAATGATTTCCTGCTGTACAGGAAACCATTTGGCTTGTCACTCAGTGTAGTCACCCACAGGCAGAAGGAAGAGGAAAAAATGAAGGAACGATAGACAGAAGAGGAAGTGTAAAGTCACCCGTAGACAGAGGAACGAGGAAAGAATGAAAGAAAAAAAGACATAAGAGGATGGAAGGGAAGAAGGATGGAGCAGAGGAAAGGGCAGACACCCGAGGGCAGCACTATATCCAGTGAGTGAATGGTGAGCTCCCCCACCTACAAAATAATAATAATAATAATAATAATAATGATAATAATAAAAACTGAATGGCGGAGGTGATAACAGATGCCTAGAAATAGGGACCCTGGCGGATGACCACCGGTTACCTGTCATATTTGCTGAATTTTCGGGCCAGTTTCCGTGTCAGTTACCGAGTTGCATTAATACAGACATAGACGCATAATTAACGTACACGAGGTGCTGCCTTTGTCCTGTACACAGTTGCAGTAATACAAACATAGAATAAGTACGGTGACAAACACGGTGCGATTTAGAGGCATTTTGCTAAACTATAAATAATAAACACGAAAATACATAGAACAATATCTTCAAATATATTACAGACTACCTAAGTAAGATAAAAAAAAAAAAAAAAAAAAAAAAAAAACACTCGATAAGGTTTATGGATAATTTGCTTAAATAACTATAATTAATACACATTAAAATACTTACAGCAATGTTTACAACTTCAATACAGACTACATACCATTGGTAAAAAAAGGCTAAGGTATAGAGGCAGCATAGTACACTAAATGTATAAATAACACAGGGGTATATGCTTACAGGCAATGTTTACACGTGTTCTGGTTGGGAAGACGTGGTAAGGGATCTGTGGCCACACATTTACTGCCGCCAACCTGAAACACAGGCAAAATATATGGTTTATCTATCTTATTTACCTACCTATCTACCTACCTACCTAATTATCTACCTGCCGGTATGTGTTGTCTACCGACCTATCTATCTATCGATTTATATACAAGATGATACTGACGCATATGGCATTATTACCTCGGCCAAGGACGTCATGTTTTTGCTCGTGTTGTTTTTTTTTTTTTTGTCTGTTTGTCTGTTAGCAGGATTATTTAAAAAATTATGGACGGATTTGGCTGAAATTTTTTGGATTGGTAGGGTATGGTCCAAGGAACAATCCATTAGATTTTGGTGGTGATCCGGATCATGCTCAGGATCCAGGAGTTTTTTGTTTGTTTGTCCACACGATATATCCAAGAATTTTCAATGAATTTCAATGAAATTTTGCGGAAGTGTGGGCTGTGGGCCAAGAAAGAATTGATTAAAAATTCGGGCGGATCTGGATCCACATCCTGCAATGACAATGACGGAAGTATGCACCCTCTGAGTGTTTTCTTTTATTTAAGAGGATACTGAAGCGCGAGGCATTATATTTCATCATATACGTGCAATATAAGTCCGCTTAGGACCAACCAAGTAGGGAACTGGTCAACGATGCAAAAGGGACGATTTTTAGAGTTGGAAAGAGAATTAAGGCAGTGAGGCGTGGTAGCCAGGTGGGTGGGTGGAAAAAATAGTGACAGTGGAAAATGTGGAGAGACGGGCAATGGGAAACGGAGAGAGATATATGAGAAATTGTGGGATGAAGGTGTGGCGAGGCAGTGGAGGGAGAGAGAGATTTAAGACTGGAGATAAAAGACTGCCTGTGTACTTGTCAGGAAAAGTGCACGTGCACACACACACACACACACACACACACACACACACAGATCAACGGTAACTAGAAAGCACTCAGAGTGCTCATACTTCCGCCACTGCCACTGCCATTGAAAAGAATCCGGATCCGCATCCGTGGAGATATTGTGTGGAATACACAGGGTCCCGATCCGCCCCCAAATTTTATCAATTGTTCCTTGACCCATGGCCCACTCTTCCACAAAATGTTATTGAAATTCATTGAGAACTTTTGGATACATCGTCTAGACACACAGACAGACACAGACATAGGTGAGTACATAACCTCCTCCAACTTCGTTGGCGGAGATAATAACAGGCCGCTTTCTCGTGGGCCTAGATTTCTTAACAACTCTTCTTCGTGATTTACTTTGCCTCTGCATCACAATATCGTCTTGTGTTGTGTTGAGGCAAGCTATGTCCACATCAATATAAATGTCATATTAGTAACAAAGAGGGGTCAGTTAAGGTGTAACATACAACCGAAATCGGTGAGGAAAAAATGCTACAAAGTCTTCTGTGCTAATAAGAAAACTAAGAGAAAGAACATGACATTTAAATATTTTATAACGAAAATACATATATGAATCCTGAGGCATTAAGTGCAAGAGTCAGTCTACCCACGATTTTGCGGTCACAATAACATAATAATAATAATAATAATAATGATAATAATAATAATAATACATCATCTAATCCTGTGTTCCCTGATGAGTATAGAAGAACGGGGCAAGTTGGGCCTGACATTTAAGATTAGAGTGACCGGCCTCACTCGTCCCTGAGTAGCATTACATGAGCAATATATATATATATATATATATATATATATATATATATATATATATATATATATATATATATATATATATATATAAAATCATCTCATCTCGTCAACCGTTTGTGTGTCCACTGCAGGACCGGCCTATCCCGACCGAAGTGGGGACGATACAGCCAATGTATCTCTACCAAGTGGCTTAGGCTGTCTGGTAGAGATTGTATGTAGGGTGAGAAGTGCTTGTAAGTGTAATTGTAGTGTTGGAGTAGCTTTAGATGTGTGTGTAGTCTGTGAACCAAGTGTAATCGGCCCGAGCAAGCCGACTGGGTGCAAACATACTTTATAGTATGCGGCACTGGTTCAACCACAGCATCCCTTGTGTCCGCCAATGTAGTACATGGCCTGAAGAACGCTCCCAAAGTTTATTACCCTGACCGGGCGCGATCCCTCGTTCTTCAGTGTACGAAAACGCACACTTTACCACTGTACCACAGAGGCTATATATATATATATATATATATATATATATATATATATATGTGTGTGTGTGTGTGTGTGTGTGTGTGTGTGTGTGTGTGTGCATAAACCTACATCGGGTCAATCCAACTGGAGCGCCTTAATTACCCACTAAACCACCAGGTGCCACAGTATGGTTATCTGATTATCACCCAGAGTAGTAAATGATTTCCTGGTATACAGGAAACAATTTGGCTTGTTACTCAGTGTAGAGTCACCCATAGGCAGAGGCAAGAGGAAAGAATGAAGGAAAGAAAGACAGGAGAGGGAGTGTAAAGTCACCCGTAGGCAGAAGGAAGAGGAAAGAATGAAGAAAAGAAAGACAGAAGATGGAGGAAAGAAAGAAGGAAGAGAGGAAAGGACATACACCCGAGAGCAGCATTACATAGAGTGAGTGGATGGTGGGTGTCCCCATCTACCACCAAATAATAATAATAATAATAATAATAATAATAATAATAAAATGCTTAATGGCAGGTGGGGGCGTTCACAATCCACTCACTCGATGTAGTGCTGTTTTCGGGTGTCTACCCTTTCCTCTCCTCCATCCTTCTTCCCTTCCATCCTCTTTTGTTCTTCTTTCCTTCATTCTTTCCTCGTCCTTCTGCCTCCGGGTGACTTTACACTCCATCTTTTGTCTTTTGTTCCTTCATTCTTTCCTCTTCCTTCTGTCTGTGGGTGACTCTACACTGAGTGACAAGCCAAATGGTTTCCTGTACCAAGGAAACCATTTACTACGCTGGGTGGTAACCATATTGCCAAATTTTGGCGCCTGATGGTTTAGTGAGCAATTACGGCGCTCCAATCGGATTGAGCCTGTGTAGGTTTATGCCCAAGGGGTAGTTGGGGTTTATTGCTCACATAATGCCACTCAGGGATGAGTTAGTCTGGTCACTCTCATCTTAAATGTCAAGACCAACTTGCCTAGCCCCGGGCTCCTACGCTCCTCATGGGGCAACGTAGGATTGGATGATGAATGAATGAATAAATGAATAAAATGCTAATAAAAAGATAATAATAATGATAATAATAATAATAATAATAATAATAATAATAATAATAATAGTAATAATAATAATAATGATAATAATGATAATAATAATAATAATAATAATAATAATAATAATAATAGTAATAATAATAATAATGATAATAATAATAATAAAAATAATAATAATAATAATAATAATAATAACAATAAAAAAAGATAGTAGTAATAATAATAACATTAATGCACAATAATAAATCTAGATATCGATATACCGATCTGTCTCTAGGAACTGCCTAATGCCGCATCCTGTGAGAGATAACCTCAACCAAAGCACTTCCAGTAACTTCATTCCCTAGTCAACAACGATCCTCTTTCTACAATCCTCCAATTACACTCTCCCTCGCCTTTTCATCATTCCATCTCATTATTGGTCCAGTACTTCCTCGTCCATCAGAAAGGTTACAAGTTACGGTTTAAAACTGTGAGAAAAAAACACCAAGTGGACAACAGGATGCAAATTTGTTCAACATTTCTCCGCACAGCCTCTTTACGAATAACATACTGCCTGCAGTTTCTCCAAACCTTGGCTGACTGGTGCCACTAACGACATTTATAATTACAACAAATAAACGACCTAAACCATCTAGTCCGGATTTCCCCTTTTAAACATACAATCAAAGCAGTAAATGTAGAGAAGCCTTTGTTCTGTTCTTAATAATCACACGTAAGTACCACAGACTAGGTTAGATCTCCAGCTACAGGTTACATGATACAGAATACAAACGTCTAACTGAGTATTACAGACTGTAAGCTATTGGTTGCATATTGCAGAATGCAAGCTGCTAGTTGCATGCTACATAATGCAAGTATTACTTGCATGTTGCAGAATGCAAACTACTAGTTGCATGTTGCAAAATAAAAGCTACTGGTTGCATGTTGGAAAATGCAATATATTACAGTAGTTGCATGTTGCAGAATAGAAGCTACTCCTTGCATGGGGCAAAATGCAAGCTACTACTTGCATGCTACACAGATTGTAAGCTACTAGCTGCATGTTGAAGAAAACAAGCTACAAGTTGCAGGTTGCAGAATACAAACCACAAGTTGCATGTTAGGGAATGCAAACTACTAGTTGCATGTTACACAAAACAAGCTACAAGTTGCATGCTGCAGAATGCATACTACGCTTTCCAAGTTACAGGCTACAAGTTTCAGTTATCAAGTTACAGCCTTCAAACTACATGTTACAAATGCAGAGCAAAAGTGAGCCCCAGGTGACAGAACTGCATCACACGTCCAAGCACACCTGTAATTATATATATATATATATATATATATATATATATATATATATATATATATATATATATATATATATATATATATATAATGTTACGGAACAGAGAAAGATAATGTACACTTTAAGTGAGAATACTAAAAATCACTACTGTCCCGTAAAGATCAAGGTTCAAAACAAAAGAGTTAGGTAAAATTACAAGTTAAAGTTTAATGCTCAAACTAACAACAAAACATTCAGAACTCATAAGGATAATGTAATGGCAAAAACAGGTTAAATATATGGTTAACTGCAATAGCCTCTATTAACACAAAATTAGCAAGAGTAAATTTATCTAAGTCAGCTCTGTTAAAATGAGATACCAGATAATACTCAGTGAATGCCAGATATATTATTACAGATACAAAATATTATTAATGATGGCTGACAATAAGAACCTTATATAAATTACAAAAACCTTACTAGGCCTAAGAATTAACCTTATGCTACACAGTACAAGAAAAAATGCAACAACAGTTATACTCAAATTACACACAGCTGCTAGATAGCTGGAGACTTCCTGAGCACTTACAATAACAACTGTACAGGGGAGGACAGAGATGTGAACAAAATGAGGAGCAGATCTAAGTGGCAATAATGCAGAGACTGAGCTCATTATATAGGGGCCAGCAGAGCTTGATACAACTTGTAAGAAGGACGCGCAAATGAAGCCATAGGGGACAAAGAGCTGACAATCCTGCTCTGAACAACAGAAAGGACGACTTACTCTACTATAACGGTAGAAGGGGGGACTGAGGCAGAACACGCTCGTGATCAAACATGCAGCATACTGTGTGTTAAAATTACACAAAGGATGATGAAATCATAGGCTATGTAACACCTCCCCACAAGAAAAAGAAATTTACAAAGGAAATTTCTTATTACTCTAAAACAATCTGTCTAAAGTCTAGATAAGCAATCTGCAATAACATTTTCTTTCCCCTTGACATGTTGTATGTCTAATGAATACTCCTGAAGAAGTAGACTCCATCTTGTCAATCTCTGATTTTTATCTCTAAACTTACTAAGGAATTTCAGTGGGTTATGATCGGTATAAATGACTATGGGGTCAAAACCAGAACACAAATAAAATGAAAAATGCTGTAAACCCAAAATCAAGGCCAAAAGCTCTTTCTCAATAGTTGAGTAGTTCTTTTGAGGTGGAATGAACTTCTTACTGTAATAAGATACAGGGCGTTCAATACCCTGATCATCCTCTTGCAGCAAAACAGCCCCAGCTCCTGTATCACTTGCATCAACAGACATCTTAAAAGGCTTAGCAAAATTTGGAGTAGCGAGCACTGGCTGACTTAATAGGATAGCTTTAAGTTTGCTGAAAGAGGATTCACAGTTATCGGTCCAGACAAATTTAACTCCCTTTTTCAGTAGGTCTGTAAGTGGTGATACAAGAATAGAAAAGTTAAGAACAAATCTCCTGTAATAACCTACCATTCCCAAAAATCTTTGTAGCTCCTTCCTACTTTTAGGTCTGGGAAGATCACTTATAACCTGAACCTTAGCTCCTGGTGGTGCAACATGTCCATCACCAATTACATACCCAAGGTACTGAACTTTAGCTTGACCAAACTCACACTTTGATAAATTAGCTACAAGATTAGCCTGAACCAAACACTCAAGAAATTTACTGACATGGCATAGGTGATCTTTCCAGTTGTCACTGAAGATTAATTCATCATCAATATAAACAACACACCCTGCCAAACCCTCTGTTACAACATTCATGAGCTTCTGAAATGTGGCTGGTGCATTCTTCATACCATATGGCATTACAGAACATGCAAAAGTCTTTCCTAGTGTTACAAAACATGAGATCTCCCTAGCACGTTCAGTCATAGGTACTTGCCAGTATCCCTTTAATAAATCAAACTTACTTATGTACCTAGCCTTTCCGATCTTGTCTATGCAATCTTCCACGCGAGGGAGAGGGTAAGTGTCTGTTTTGGTTATCTGATTAACACGTCTGTAGTCAATGCAAAGCCGCTGTGACCCACCTGGCTTAGGGACTAGAGTGACAGAACTCCACTTGCTCTGACAGGGCTCAATCATCTTGTGGTCCAACAGGTAGCCAAGCTCCTTCTGGATGACAGGAACTTTCACTGGTTTCACACGGTAAGGAGGCAATTTGATTGGCTTTGTGTCTCCAACATCGACATCATGCATCAACACAGTGGTTCTTCCTGGAGTGGCACGGAACACTTGCGGGTACTCCTGCAGTAATGCCGAAAACTCCTGCCTTTTCTCGGGAGGTAGATGAGAAAGCTTAGTCTGGAGATCATTCATGATATCACGATTCTTCCCCAAACTATCATTCAGGCTCATACTGCATGGGAGAGCTTCACTTGCAGACTTGGGTGGAACAGCTACAGTGCAGACTGGATTATTTTCGTCCCGCCTGTGATATAACTTTAGCATGTTGATGTGACAAAGTTGCTTGTTCTTTCTACGATCTGGTGTGGCGATGACATAGTTAACATCACTGAGTTTCTTCTCCACGAAATAAGGACCACTAAACTTGGCTTAAAGAGGTTGCCCATGAACCGGTAGCAGAATCAAAACCAGATCTCCTGGCTGAAAGTGGCGTAACCTGGACTTCTTATCATACCAGGTCTTCATCTTCTCCTGAGCAGCTCCTAAATTCTCTCTCGCCAGCTGTAAAGCAGTGGACAGCCGTTCTTTGAACTTCATCACATACTCCAGCAGGTTGACGTCATCTTCCTCCGACAGCCAGCATTCCTTGAGTAACTTAAGGGGTCCTCTTACTTCATGGCCAAACAGTAGTTCAAAAGGTGAGAAGCCCAATGATTCATTTGGAGATTCTCTTGCAGCAAACACAACGAATGGAAGACCTTTATCCCAGTCTTTCTGATGTTCCAAACAGTATTTCTTGAGCATCGATTTGAGTGTTTGATGATATCTCTCCAACGCTCCTTAGGTCTGGGGATGGTAAGCTGAAGACGTGATCTGGGTGATGCCCAACTCTTTCAAAGACTGCTTGAAAACGTTTGACATGAAATTACTTCCCCGGTCTGACTGTACCTCCTTGGGTAGACCAAACTTTGTGAAGAACCCTAGCATTTCCTTAACCATGTTCTTTGCTGAGATATTTCTAAGTGGAATGGCTTCAGGATAACGAGTAGCCATATCAACCAGGGTCAACACATAAGAAAATCCTGAAGAAGTCTTAGGAAGAGGGCCCACAATATCCACCAACACACGGGTGAATGGCGCCTCAAAAGGAGGAATGGGAACTAGAGGTGCAACCTTTTCGGTCTGATTACACTTCCCCACAACTTGACAGGTGTGACAAGACTTAGAATACCAGGAAACATCCCTGAAGATACCTGGCCAGTAGAAGTGTTTCAAAATGCGTGCCAAAGTCTTCCTCACTCCAAGGTGTCCTGCCAAACTGGAATCATGAGCCACTCTAATGATAACCTGCCTACAAACACGAGGGATGACAACTTGATGTACAACCTCCCACTCACAGTCGGCTGATGCTGTTGGGGGTCTCCACTTCCTCATAAGTACTCCTGACTTTATATAATAACAAGTAGAAGCACCAGTTGACTCTTCCTCACTGCAAGCAGAGTTAGCTAGACCTTTCAACTCAGGGTCAGCAACCTGCAACTCAACCAACTCTTGACGAGACAAATTATCAACACTACGGGGTACAGCCTCATCTGGTGAGTGGTCCAAATTAGCAAGAAAAGTGTCAGCTAGGATAACATCATCATCATCATTATCCTCTAAATCACCAGTAACTTTAGACTTAGTCCTAGTGACAGCACATACAAGGAACACATCAGGGACATCACAATCCTGGGTCGCAGCCACTGGCTCACTAGACAACTGAGGAGCTGGACACACTTAACTTCCACCAATATTATTTCCAAGTAAGAAAGTTACACCTGACATTGGGAGTGTCTCAACCAACCCAACCATAACGGAACCATTAACAAAACCAGACTCTAAATTAACTCTGCACAGAGGGACAGAGAAGTAATTATTCCCTACACCTAGGAAGATTACAGTTTCATCAGAGGAATTAACATTAGAGCCTAGAACACTGGTCAGCATAAGGGATTGGCAAGCACCTGTATCACGATATATTTTAACTGATTTCCTGTCATTACTGTCCAGAGGACTGACAAAACCATCAGACAGGAAATTAGCACATGAACTCTTGAGAGTGTCACCCACGTTACTGCTTAAAAGGGGAGCTCCATCATGAGAATTTAATTTACCCCTCAAAGCAGGTTCAGTTAACTCAGTTAAAGAATTATGGGAACTCTCAAGGGTGGACACTAGACCAATTGACTGAATATTTAAAGACTCGTTTTTGTTCACATCACGCTGTCTCCTGAAACATTTCTCCGTAGTATGACCAAGCTTACTACAATAAGTACATTTACTTTTCTGAAATCTAGAGGTGAAGCTGGTATTTACTTCCTGAGAAACAACATCTTTATTCTCTTTCCTGTTACCTGTACTCTGAGTAGAGGCAACGTACTTACTCTCAGCTTTCCCTTTTTCTCTAGAATATCTCTTGTGATTGAGAACATATTCATCAGCTAAAACTGCAGCATCAGACAAATTATCTATTCTTTTCTCATCAAGATATAGGCTTACATCTTTACTAATACACCTTTTGAAGTCCTCCAGCAAAATCATCTGCTTAAATTTACCAAAATCAGAATCCACATTCTTAGAATTTAACCACTGCTCTAACATATCTTCTTTGGTTTTTTCATACTCAACATGGGATTGCTTATCTTGCTTGTAAGTTGTCCTAAATTTTACTCTATAGGCTTCAGGAACAAGCTCATAGGCCTTAAGAATCAAGCTCCTAACTGCATCATAATTATCAGATTGATCCTGAGGCAAAGATGCATAAGTTACTTGAGCTTTACCGGTGAGAACAGTTTGAAGGAGTACTGGCCAATACTTTTTTGGCCAATTAAAACCTGTAGCTACCCTCTCAAACAACTGAAAATACTTTGTTAAATCAGATTCATTAAAAGGAGGGACAAGTTTAACATTTTTAGCCACATCAAAATCATCAGAGCTAGATGATCCAGTTCCACCTTGTTTCATGCGATACTCATGGTCTGCCTGAATCCTGGCAAGTTCAATTTGTGCCTGTATCTGTGCCTCCTGAATACGAGCCTGAGACTCTGCCTCCTTAGTCTGAGACTCCGCCTCCTTAGCCCGAGACTCAGCCTCCTTAGCACGTGCTTGAAATTCAACCTCCTTAACACGAGCCTCCTGCAGGGCTAGCTGTAACTTAGCTAATTCAATCTGCATTTGCTCATTTGGAGGAGTTACATTAAACAAGCTTTTATTAATCATGCCAACAATTTGATCTTTAGAATGATGAGAGTGAACTGCAATTCCCAATTGTTGAGCAACAAGCTTAAGTTCATTCTTTGTTCTGTTTTCTACATCACACACTGTTTGCACATTGGACAAAAAATCTTTGGCTTCATCAAGTGTAGTAATAGTAGACATCATGAATAAATCACAGTCACAAAATATCAAGCAATATCCTTATGATAATATCCTGAATATCCTGATAAGAGGTCGCCAAATTTATGTTACGGAACAGAGAAAGATAATGTACACTTTAAGTGAGAATACTAAAAATCACTACTGTCCCGTAAAGTTCCAGGTTCAAAACAAAAGAGTTAGGTAAAATTACAAGTTAAAGTTTAATGGTCAAACTAACAACAAAACATTCAGAACTCATAAGGATAATGTAATGGCAAAAACAGGTTAACCCGTCACGTCCCGAGCCTTTCCGCACCTATGACATCCCCCAGTCCCGAGCCTTTTTGGAAAAATTTTTTTTCTTATGAAACTTCCGCTTAGGTCGAGAAACTATGGAAAATCTTGAAGAAAGTTGTCTCTGCAGTCTATAAGTGGTCTATACAGGTGCGGTTTCCCCCCGCAGGTATCGTATTCTGTAATGGGCTGGATATGCGTAAACGTTTTCTATGGTAAGGAGTAATGGGACAAACAACACACAACACCTCTACATTTATTGAATTTGTACTAATAAACAATAACAGTAACAATATAATGGATTTCAGACACATATATAGGAAAAATAAGCATTGTACCATCGCGCGAGCATAGCGAGTTAGGTCCGAGTCGTATCATGCTATCTGCTAATTTTCTGTTCTGAGTCTACCGATCATTTTTTCTACTTGTATACTTCTGTTTCAATGACATTTTACTAATTACAACTGTTTGTAAGTGATTTCAGATGTTTTCATTCATTTTGATGACATGCAGCATAAGTTTAGCGCACATCAGCTTAGTAAGCACACTCGCTATGTCTCGTATTTCAACATACCAAATTGTTTTATCACTTTCTAATTATTTTCCCATTTACATAGAACCTTTCCCCCACCACTGTGAATGTTTTCAATTATTTTCATTCAATACGAGGGCATTTAGCGATATGCTAGCGCCTATTCACGTAGCAACCACGATCTCAAACACTCGTGTTTCATCATCTACTTTATTTATTCACTCCAATTATATTTTCCCACTTACATTACACACGTTTACACCCCTCCAATGCACTGTACATACTTACTGCCATTATTTATTCAAGTGAGCGTGAGAATATCGCCTGAAAATACCCTCGCAAGGAATGTTACGTCATACATAATACTCACACACTTATATACTAATTCACGCACACACTTATATACTAATTATTCACTTTATCACTTGCTGACTTTTATTTTGACTAATACGTGCCTTATTCATTCGACTAGGCGTCAGGAAATCTTATCTTTATAGACACACTATGAATATTTGACTTAGGAAATACATCATCATATACAATAATTTGAACTTATATTATACCCGTAAGAATGTCACATAATAGAAAATATATAATAAGGGGCCGTATTTATTGCACTGAGCGACAGAATATCGCATCAAACAACCATCTCTATGTAAGTTTCAACTTAGGGCAGATTTATATACTTACACCCAATGTTTGCACTTATGTTCTACCCGTTGGCACTTTATACTAATATTTGGCGATCCACATGACTGATATTTTCACAGAGCGTCTGTCTGTCGCATTTACATCATAATTTCTGCGTCCTTTCGCAATCACACCATGCTAAAATTGCAGCAACGTGTGGTATTCACTAAAACATGGGTGAATACACAGACCCACGTCACACTGCACGCACTCATAGCGGGTGTCCTTCCTCTGTGTCGTGAGTCTCACCTGGGAATGACTGCACACGTGACACCTGCGCTGGGGCCTAGGTCTGTTGGGCTGGGGCGGGATAGGAGTGGGGAAATGGCGGGCGGATATTCTCTGGGGAGTGTGGGTAATAGGGGCAGTGCGGGGGCGCTGTTGGGGCCTTTCAACCGCATATTTTGCAAAGATTTCTCGGGTGAGCTCCCTCACAAACCCTTCAAAGGTTTCCTGAACTCCTGTGGTCATGGCGTAAAGGTGGTGGCAATTCAGAGCAGTGATATCTAGCAAGTGAAAGAACAGTTTCTTATACCACTTCATCGTGGTCCTGGCACACTCTACCGTCGATATCATGGAGTCTGACTGGTCCACGAGGCGCATGTTTATATTATAGTCCATGACACATTCAGGTTTCCAAACACGACGCCTGCTCTCGTTCGTTCGTTCGTTCGTTTTAAGATTTCCTCCACCTATAGTGGAGGCCGGGCGCCTGCTCTCGCTATGGTAATCAACAGAATCAGTACGGTGCATCAAGGGGCGGTGAACCGTGGACAAGAGGCTTACTTCTCTGTTGTGGTTCCACATTGTTGCAAGGATGTTGTTTGCTTTGAAGAAGACAACCTCACTCCTTGCAAGTTTCCGCCCTACCTTGACCATGTGACGCCGGTTCACCTTTACGGTTCCACATACTCCCGTTTCATGTCTGTGAAGATAACGAGCGAGAAGAGGGCTAGTGTACCAGTTGTCGAGGTAGAGAACGTGACCACGATGAAGGTAGTCTTGTATCATCGTCTTTACCACTGCTCCAGAAAGTCCTATACTTCGATCTTCTATTATGTCTGTCTGTGCACTGGTGTACAAGACTATGTCTTGCACGTATCCAGTCCTACAGTCACACATAACAAAGATCTTGAACCCAAAACGGTGCCTTTTGCTGGGTATATACTGTCTGAATGAAATATTGCCTCTCCACAACACGAGACTCTCGTCTATGACGAGATCTCTATAGGGATAGAATGAGGATCGAAAGGTTTGCCTGAGGTGATCAAAGACCAGCCTAATTCGCCTCATTTTGTCCGTGTTGTTTGTATTTGCAGGGTCATTAGCATCATAAAAATGGAGGCGACTTAGAATTTGTTGAAACCGATTACGGCTCATCACTTGACCAAATATGGGGGTAAACATAACAGGGTCCCTAGTCCAGTAAGCAGGAATTCTATTTTTTCTTATTATACCCATCAAAAGGACAAAGGCAAAAATAAGAACATTTCTGGAATGGAGACAGGGTAATCATAAATCATTGAATGCCTACTCCTTGTTCCCAATCTTTCACTTTCTAGCCGCTGGCCGCTTGCAAACAGGTTTGTTTGAAGCACGATCTGATCAACGAAGGCCTCACTGAAAAACAGGTGGAAAAAATCCAACCTGCTTGAATTACAGTGAATACCTGGTGCAATGCAGCCAGATCGCCCCTGCTCAGTGAAGGGGTGAATGAGGGGAGAAAAATCACTCCCATCCTCCCAATCCCACGACACAAATCCCTCGTCCCCATCACCGCCTTCGTCTGGGTGGGGAGGAGACCCTGGTTGGGGAGGTTGGGGAGAAGGAGTACGGAGGGCTTCCCCACTGTCACTCCTCTTCCCTCTGCCTTTACCCTTTCCCTTTCCCTTACCCTTACGGCCTTGAGGAACATTAGGGGGCTGTGGGGATGAAATAGTTTGATATTGGGGAGCAGAAGACGTGCTGGGGAGTGGTTCCTCCCCACCTTCCCCCTCCATTACCACACCACGTGCTCTCTCACGCAACCTTGCTCGACCACGTGTTAGGGGATATTGGGGAGCATAAGACGTGCTTTGGAGTGGTTCCTCCCCACCTTCCCCCTCCCTCACAACCCCATGTGATAAGGAACGCACCCGCACTGGCCCACGTGATCCACTCTGCCGCCTCACACTGCGTAGGGAGAGCAATGACTCACCCACCTCACTCTCACTTTCCCTAATCCCAGGAATGTCCATTTCACTCCCCACTCCCTCCACTTCACTTCCTACCGCCCCAAACAGAATGCTTGGCCCATACCTGCTTAGACGACATGGTGTGCGCTCTGGGCCACGATGCGTAATCACCTCCCGCCCATACCACGTGGCAGCACGTCCCACGTCTCCGTCCTCGTCCTCGTCCTCGTCCTCGACCTCGAATTCGGCTTCCAAGGCACGCTGGGGATAGGGATATGACATACCACGTGCCTTCTTTGCCTCCTGCCCCTCTCTAGCAGCACGGTATGTCACGTACTGCCGCTTCCTTGGTGACGGAACTTCCTCGTCACTGCTGGTGGTTTCTTCCTCCTCTGGCTGCACATAATCTTTGTCCAACTCCTCGTCATCCAGTGGGGAATCACTGTCGCCGGTAAAGGTGTCCAGGGCGACTTGAATTTCGCTCTCTGAGAGACCTCTCTTAGCCATGTCTGAGCAGGACCGTGGCTACCAGGTGAGTGGACGAGTGGCGGGCTAGCGCGGGTCGTGCGGGGTCGCCGAGTGTCCCCGCCTGGTGGCAGGTAGGGGAAGGTCAGGCGAGGGTACGTACCGCAAATCAAGCACGAAATTTGAAAATTGTTGAAATTATGCACATTGCAATTGCACGACGTACTGGTACGTCGCCGGGACTGGCAGATGCAAATCGTGGTGACGTACCCATACGTCGTCGGGACGGGGCGGGTTAAATATATGGTTAACTGCAATAGCCTCTATTAACACAAAATTAGCAAGAGTAAATTTATCTAAGTCAGCCCTGTTAAAATGAGATACCAGATAATACTCAGTGAATGCCAGATATATTATTACAGATACAAAATATTATTAATGATGGCTGACAATAAGAACCTTACATAAATTACAAAACCCATACTAGGCCTAAGAATTAACCTTATGCTACACAGTACAAGAAAAAATGCAACAACAGTTATACTCAAATTACACACAGCTGCTAGATGGCTGGAGACTTCCTGAGCACTCACAATAACAACTGTACAGGGGAGGACAGAGATGTGAACAAAATGAGGAGCAGATCTAAGTGGCAATAATGCAGAGACTGAGCTCATTATATAGGGGCCAGCAGAGCTTGATACAACTTGTTAGAAGGACGCGCAAATGAAGCCATAGGGGACAAAGAGCTGACAATCCTGCTCTGAACAACAGAAAGGACGACTTACTCTACTATAACGGTAGAAGGGGGGACTGAGGCAGAACACGCTCGTGATCAAACATGCAGCATACTGTGCGTTAAAATTACACAAAGGATGATGAAATCATAGGCTATGTAAATATATATATATATATATATATATATATATATATATATATATATATATATATATATATATATATAATTTGTGATAGGTGGGGCGCTTACCATGCACTCACTCGATGTAGTTTTGGTGTCGGGTGTCTGCCCTTTCCTCTCCTCCATCCTTCTTTCCTTCCATCCTCTTCTGTCTTCCTTTACTTCATTCTTTCCTTGTCCTTCTGCCAGTAGGTAACTTTACACTTCCTCTTCCGTCTTTCTTTCCTTCATTCTTTCCTCTTTCTTCTGCCTGTGGGTGACTCTACACTGAGTGACAAGCCAAATGGTTTCCTGTACGCGAGGAAACCATTTACTACGTTGGGTGGTAACCATATAACAAAATTAAGGCGCCTGGTGTATTAGTGAGTAATTATTGCGCTCCAATCGGATTGAGCCGGTGAAGGTTTATTTCCAAGGAATGGTTGGGGTTCATTGCTCATGTAATGCCACTCAGGGATGAGTGAGGTTGGTCACTCTCATCTTAAATGTCGGGACCAACTGCCTAGCCTCGGACTCCTACGTTCCTCATGGGGCAATGTAGGATTGGATGATGGACATATATATATATATATATATATATATATATATATATATATATATATATATATATATATATATATATATATATATATATACATCTATGTATCTATCTACCTATCTATCTATATATATATATATATATATATATATATATATATATATATATATATATATATATATATATATATTTATATATATATATTTATGAGTGATTATGATTATGTATGTGTGTGGATGAAAGGATGCGAAGATGTTTAATGGATGCAAGAGCTTATAGAGGCTGAGTGAGTGGACTTTCTGACCACTACTTGGTGGTGGCCAGAATCTAGATCCAAATAAGATGGAGAAGTAGAAGAAGAGAAGGACGGGAAGAACGTGTATTTGTAAGGAGAGTGGAAAGGTTACAAGAGGATGAGAAAAAGGCAGAGTATAAGAGAGAAGTGGAGGAACGATTGGGCAAATATCAATTGGAGCAGATGGGGGACGTGGAAGGTGTGTGCAGGTTATTCACAGAAGAAACATGTGCAGCATGTGATGTGATGTATGGGATGAAGAGAAGACTGAGGGGGGTGCAAGGAACAGCGTGGTGGAATGAAGAGGTGAAACAGGCTGTGGCACAAGAGAAGAAAGCATACAATGAATGGATGAGAAGTAGGGACTTGGAAGATGTTGAGAGGCGGAAGAGAGAGTTATATGTAGAAAGAAAGAGAGAGGTGAAAAGATTAGTAAGAGAGAGTAAGAAGAGAGTGGATGAGGAATTTGGAAGTAATTTGAGTGTAAAGTGGAGGGACTGTAAGAAAATGTTCTGAAAAGATGTGAAATGAGTAAGACAGGGTGGAAGTGAAGTTAGCAGGGGAATTAAAGATATAAATGGTAGATTACTAGTGGAGAAGGGAGAAAAAGTGAGCAGATGGAGAGAACATTTTAAGGAATTGTTGAACATAGAAGATGGAAGTAATGCGAGTATAAGTGGCTGGGGAGTGGCTGGGAGAAGGAGAGAGGTGAGAAGACAGGAAGAAATCAGTAGGATAGAAGTTGTGAAAGCAATGAAGAAAGTTAAATTGGGGAAAGCCCCAGGAATTGATGGAGTGTGTGATGAAATGCTGAAGCATAGGGGAATGATAGTAGTAGAATGGATGTGGAAAATGTGCAGATTGGCCTGGAAGGAAGGTAGAGTCCCGGAAGATTGGAAGTCAGGTGTAATTATTCCCTTGTTCAAAGGAAAAGGGGAAAAAGAAGTGTGTGGTAATCATAGGGGCATTTGTCTTCTTAGTATAATAGGAAAAGTGTATGGTAGGATACTTATTGACAGAGTTAGAGAAAGAACAGAGGAATTAGTTCGAGAAGAACAGGGAGACTTTAGGAAGGGAAGAGGTTGTGTAGATCAGATATTCATTCTTAGATCTTTAGTGGAAAAGTTTCTAGAGAAGGGAAAGGAATTGTATGCGGCTTTCATGGATTTGGAGAAAGCATATGACAGGGTGGATAGACAAGAATTGTGGAAAGTATTAAGAATATATGGAGTAGATGGGAAGTTGTTGAATGCTGTGAAGAGTATGCATGATGGTGCTAAGGCTGCAATGCGTGTGGATGGTGAACTCAGTGAATTTTTCTCTTTGAAGGTTGGGTTGAAACAGGGATGTGTCATGTCTCCATGGTTGTTCAATCTGTACATGGATGGGGTAATAAAAGAGGTACAAGGTAGGGTAGTAGATGTTGGAGTGGCCCTGGTGAGAGAGAGTAGTGTTTGGAAACTCCCTGTACTGTTGTTTGCAGATGATACTGTGTTGTTGAGTGAAGACAAAGGAGAGCTGCATGGCTTGGTGGATGAGTTTGGGAGAATGTGTAAGAAACGTAATCTAAAGGTGAATGTAGGGAAGAGTAAAGTGATGGACTTTGAGAGAGGTGAAGTCAGTGAATGTACAGCAAGGTTGGATGGTGAGGAATTGGAAAATGTGAGTACGTTTAAGTACTTGGGTAGTGTGATGAGTAAGGATGGAGGTTTGGAGGGTCAAGTGCTTGAAAGGGTACAGCAGGGAAGAAAGGTTGTTGGTTCTTTGAAAGCAGCGATAAGAAGCATTGAAGTGAGCATGGAAGTGAAAGAGTTACTGCATGACAGTATTGTGATACCAACTCTAACGTATGGAAGTGAAGCTTGGACATTACTGGAAGTACACAAGTCAAGAGTGAGCCTGTGGAGTCACACGGGAAGACAGGCTGACAAATTAGGATATAAAAGAGCGTTGTGGTGTGGATGTGGATGTGATAAGAAGCGTTAGGAGGAATACACTGAGGTGGTTTGGCCATATGGAGAGGATGGAGGGTGAAAGACTGATGAAGTGAGTGTATGTGAGTGAGGTGGTGGGGGGATGAGGGAGGGGAGGCCGAGGATGAGAAGGAGGGATGGGGTGGAGAGGTATACGAGCGAGGGAGGGGTGAGTTGGGAGCAGGGCAGTGACATGGCGGGGGACAGGGCGATGTGGAGGCGATTTGTTTTTGGCCACGCCGAACGGGATTGAGACGTCTGGATATATATATATATATATATATATATATATATATATATATATATATATATATATATATATATATATATATATATATATATATATATATATATATATATATATATATATATATATATATATATATATATATATATATATATATATATATATATATATATTTATATATTATATGTATATATATGTATATATATATATATATATATATATATATATATATATATATCAGTGATGACATCATCATCATTATCATTATCACCATCATCACAATCATTACCATCATCATCATCATCATCATCAGAGTCACCATATCATCATCACCATCATCATCGTAACTTTTTGTCTAACCTAAGGATGGTGTGAGGGGAAAGAAAAAACAAGGACCATATATCGAATTTTCGGGTTTTTCCTTCCGTTCTCGTCTTGATAAGACTGCCTGCAGACAATAATCAAGATTAGAAGGACCTCTGTCAGTGTGGGATTAATGACGGCAAGGACCTCTGTCAGTGTGGGATTAATGAAGGCAAGGACCTCTGTCAGTGTGGGATTAATGAAGGCAAGGACCTCTGTTGTGTGGGATTAATGAAGGCAAGGTAGCAGTGTGGGGTTAATGAAGGCAAGGTAGCAGTGTGGGGTTAATGAAGGCAAGGTAGCAGTGTGGGGTTAATGAAGGCAAGGTATCAGTGTGGGGGTTAATGAAGGCAAGGTAGCAGTGTGGGGTTAATGAAGGCAAGGTAGCAGTGTGGGGTTAATGAAGGCAATGTCTAACCCTTACCCGTTCCAAAATACTTCCCTGACATGAATAAAATCGCCTAGACGTGGCAAAAATAGCATGAATAAAAAGGCTTCAGGTTGAAGGACTTGATTTTTAAGTATGTGCTCCTCCCACTTATTTTATAAACTGCTCTTTCTGACTTGATTCACATTATTCACAACAGTGCGTACAATGGAAGGTGAAAAACAAAACATGAGGAGAGCCTAAACTCATTCCTGTGTCCTCTCCTACCTGTTTTAACCCCCGGCTCACTCTGTGTCCCTCCATACACCATTATCTCTCTCGCTCCGGATCAGTTTTCCTCCCCTCTACGCCACCAAAATCACCCAGCGCCATATTAGTGGGGGGAGGAGAGTGATGCATCTCTTCCCTGCCCCCCCCAAACACATACCATATCTACTTATCTGTCTCCCCTACATGTCTATCCTTTTACCTACGTGCATGTTTATCTATCCGTCCAGCTATCTATCTGAACATCAAACTCTCTTCACCACAGCCGCACCCATCGCCCAACGTCATATTTGAGTGAGGACGAGATTGTAACACCACTTCCCTGCCTCACAAACACGAATTATACTGTATATCTAACTATCCATCCATCCATCCATCCATCTATCTACCTACCTACCTACCAGTATCTAGGTGCTGGAAAAGGACGCCTTCTGGTGGCATTTATATAAGGGGAAGTTTAGCCGTCCGGTTAAACAAACGTCATTAAGGCTCCCTCCCCCCTTTTTATTAAAGAAAGAAGGAACCAAAAGCCAGGAGCCCACCAACCGTTCCATCTAAGAAAAAACAAGAACAATACAAAGGAGAGCCAAATTCAAGATCCGTTCATTTAGAGATGCCTGGACACACTGTGTTTGAAAGACTGGAGATCATAGGAAGTAGGAAATACAGACAGAGGGAGACAGTTACAGAGATGACCTGTTGCATAAATGAAGGACTGGGAGAAACGGTTACCTCTTGCATTAGAGAGTTGGACAGAAAAGGGATGAGAATTTGTTGCTAGACGGGTGCTACACACCCATCGTAGAGGTGGAGGGACGCAAGCAGACAGTTCAGAGGAGCAATGACCATTGAAGTAGCGATAGAAAAGAGATAAAGATGCAACAGTGCCGCGAAGAGACAGAGATTGAAGGGAGCCAGTAAGAGAAGGAGAGTTGATCAGACGAAAAGCCTTTGACTCCACCCTATTGTGAAGCGCTATATGTGGGAAGCCTTCCCACACATGAGAGTTGTACTCTAAACAGGAGCGAATAAAACCCCTGTATAAAGTCAACAATTGTGCTGGGGTAAAGAAGGTACGGAGTCGGCTTAGCACACCCAATCTCTTGGAAGCAGATTTTACACGAGATGCAATAAGATTTTTCCAAGATAAGTCCCGAGTGAATGAAACCCAAAGCATGTTCAAGGATGATGCAGGATTGAGCTGGATATTATTAAACTTTAGAAGGTATTCCTGTGGAAGATTTTGTTGGGTTGACAGATGTAAAAACTGTGTTTTTGATGCATTAAAAACAACAAAATTATTTTTACCACATTAAGAGATACGAGCCAAGTCAGACATTAGGTGTGCCATAGCCTCATCCCTTGTTTGTTGAAGTAACTGCTGAGATAGACGTTGCAGAAACCGAATGGAAAGGTGAAGGGTTGAATCATCAACGTACAAGTGGATAGGGTTAGATGTACAGCTTAGAAGGTCCTTGATGAATAAAAGGAAGAGAGTTGGTGATAGGATAGAGCCCTGAGGAACACCACTGTTGATAGATCTAGGAGAAGAACGATGGCCGTCTACAACAGCAGCTATACAATGACCAGAAAGGAAGCTATTGATGAAAGCACAGATAGAAGGATAGAAACCGTAAGAGGGCAGTTTTGAAATTAAAGATTTATGCCAGGCTCGATCAAAAGCTTTTCACATGTCAAGTGCAAGAGCAAAGCTTTCGCCAAAGACCCGAAAGGAGGATGACCAGGAGTCTGAAAGGTAGGTGAGAAGATCGCCTGTGGAGCGTCCCTGACGGAACCCATACTGATGATCAGAAAGAAGGTTGTGATAGGAAAGATGCTATAGAGTTTTTCTGTTATGAATTGACTCGAAAACTTTTGAGATACAGGATGTTAAAGCCATTGGACGATAGTTACAGGGTTGGGAATGGTCACCTATCTTTGGGACTGGCTGAATGAGAGCAAACTCCCAGCAAGAAGGAAAGTTACAAGTTGACAGACAAAGGTGAAAGAGTTTACCTAGGCAGGGTGTAAGCACAGAAGCACAGTTCTCGAGGACAACAGGGAGGACTCCATCAGGCCCACATGCCTTATTAGTAGTGAGGCCTGTGATGGCAGAAAATACATCAGCTGAAGAAATTTTAATGTCAGCCATGAGGAAGTCAGAGGGGGGAAGTGATGGAGGAACAGCACCGGAAGCGTCTAAGGTGGATTTGGAGGAGAAAGTCTGAGTGAAGAGATCTGCTTTATCAGTAGAAGACATAGCTACAGAGCCATCAAAATAGAAAAGAGGAGGGAAGGATGATGAGTTAAAGTTGTTAGAAAGGTTTTTGGCAAGGTGCAAGAAGGAGCATGAAGAATTCGAGTTGGAGAGTTGAGGGCACTTACTACGGATGGAATTATTTTTAGCAATGCGAAGAATAGACTTAGGATGATTCTGGGCAGAAACATAAACAAGATGTGATTCAGGGTGGATTGGTTCTGGTACCTTTTATAGGCCCACTCCTTGTTGCGGACAGCATTAGAACAAGCGTGATTAAACCATGGCTTTTTTGCATTAGTCAAAAGATATGAGAAAGGAATGTATGCATCCATGCCCGAGAGAATAACCTGCGTAATGCACAAGGCACACTCAGATGGCTCCAGGCCATGGAAGCAATAATCATTCCAGGGAAAATGAAAGAAGTACTGCCAGAGGGCCTCCCAATCGGCAGCCCCAAAGTGCCACAGACAACGTTTCTTTGGAGAGTCCACAGGCCGTATCGGAGCAATAGGACAAGCTAAGGTGATAAGGTTGTGATCGGAGAAACCCAACGGAGAGAAAAGATTAACAGTGTAAGCAGAAGGATTAGTTGTAAGGAAGAGGTCAAATATGTTGGAGCTCTCTTCAAGGCTGTAAGGAATATGGGTAGGGTGCTGTACATGCTGCTCTAGGTCATTAAGGATAGAAAAGATGTAGACTTGTTCACCAGGTGGATCACTGAAAGGAGAGGAGAGCCAAAGGTGGTGGTGAACATTGAAATCTCCTAAATGGAGATTTCAAAGAAAGGAGAAATGGATAGAATGTGTTCCATCGTAGAAGTAAAGTAGTCAAAGAATTTTTGATAGTCAGTAGAATTAGGGGATAAGTAAACAGTGCAGGTATATTTAGTCAGAGAATGACAAGAAAGCCGAAGCCAGACAGTAGAGAAATCCAGAAGAATCAGGTTCAGGCTTACGAGAGCAAAATAAGTTGTTGCGTACATATATACAACATCTACCTTTGGCTTTGGAATGAGTATAAAGAGAGTAGGAGGAAACAGAAAAGGGTTTGCTGTCACTTGCCTCAGACAGCTGAGCCTCTGTCAAGAAGAGAAGGTGAGGTTTAGTGAAGGAGAGGTGGTGTTTGAGAGAGAGATAAAGTTAGAGGGAAGGCCACGAATTTTGCAGAAATGAAGAAGTGAGTCAGACAGTGGTTTCCGGCATCTCTTTGAGTCATCACCGGGAGAGGGGCTGATTGTGAGGTCATTTATGGTCCTCCTCCCCTGGGGACTCCAAGGCCTGATATTCTGATGCCGCCATTTTACTTTTACTTTTGAAAAGGTAGTGTAGTGTGTACTGTGCATGTATATATATCCACATTTTGTTATCCCGCTTACCATCTTACAAACTTCCGTAACAAGGGCGGCACCTGTTGTTATATCAGATCCAAATATGCAGTTGACACTATTTTAAACTTCACTTCATCCAGTTCTGATTACTCATTATATAAACTAAATCGTCAAAATATTACCAAATATATTTGTGTAGTTTATCGCTTCTCCAGTGCTTCTTCGGAACTAAGTGTATTTGATTTCATATCCACACAGTTGAGTAGCCTTAACTTTGCCCTTAACACTGAAATTACCATTTTGGGTGATTTTAACATACATAATGTTGAATGGTTGTTGCATTCTGCCAGGTCTGACGACGCTGGTCTGGAGTGCAAGCTGTTTGCAGAATCGTTCAATCTCACCCAGCTGGTGAAGCAACCAACCAGAATACCTGATAATCCTGACCATAATGCCCATCTCTTGGATTAATTCTTGACAAATAATCTAGATCAATACAGGTTAGAGGTACTGTCACCACTTGGATCCTCTGACCACAATCTCATCAAAGCCTCATTAGTTAACCCCACCACACCTCCCCATTCTGAACCTGTCAGGGTGACCCGATGGCACTTTGATAGGGCAGACTAGGATGGATTTAGAAATTATCTTGCTGATATTCCATGGCAGTCGTTCTTCTCTAGTGATCCCAATTCTACCCAGTCCCACATTTGCAACTTAATACTTGCTAATATGGATTTATTCATACCAAGTCAACAGTTCACTAAAGATTGAACTCTCCAAAATGGTTTGATGGCAGCTATGCCAGAGCAACAGCCCAAAACTCATTAGCATATAACTCCTCCTTAAAATCAAAAACATCTGAATCACTCTCTCAATTTAAAATTGCTAGAAATCATGCAAAATCTGCATTAAATCTAGCTAAATCAAATGTTCCTCAAAAGCAAGCATCAAAACTACTTAACAACCCTAATGACAATAGAATATTCTGGTCAACTCTTATTTCTTTCAATAATAACTTTAACAAGTCATCTTCCATTCCCCCACTAAAATTTTCAGATGGTAACATTACAAATGACCTGCGTGGGAAATCGGATATTTTTTCCAGCACATTTGCCAGAAACTCTGCCTTAGACGATACCAGCCAGAATGTCCCAGTACTAGAATTTGACTCTCCCGAAATTGTTCCAATTAAAATCCAGACAAGATACGTAAAATTCATCCTAGACAATTTACCTACCAACAAAGCTCCAGGCCCAGATGGAATTCCGCCAACTGTTTTGAAAAAGTGTTCCCCTGAACTTGCCTCTATTCTAGCTAAATTATTTAGACTATGCATACGTACTTCTTTATTCCCAAATTCATGGAAAGAAGCCAATTCCACCCAATTCCGAAAAAAAGGAAGTTCGTCTGACCCCTCTGATTACAGACCAATAGCTGTCACATCTTCTCCTGGTAAGGTATTTGAAACTTTAATTAGTAAGCACATTGTTAAACATTTTGATTCCAGCAACTTAATTAGTGATAGACAATATCGTTTTCGCCAAGAAAGATCCACCATTGACATACTCAATCTCCTAACTCATACCATCCATCAGTCAACTGATCTACATGGAGACGCTCATGCAGTGGCTCTTGATGTTTCTAAAGCTTTTGACAGAGTATGGTATCGTTCCCTGCTGTCCAAACTCCTTTGCTATGGACTAACGTCTTTTGTTCCTTTGATTTCTTCATATCTCAGTGACAGGAAAATAAGAGTAAAAATAGATGATGTATATTCCAATTTCCACTCAATTAATGCCGGCGTGCCGCAGGGATCAGTTCTGGCCCCAACCCTGTTCCTGGTTCATATTAATGATCTCTTATCTGTCACCCACAATCCCATCCACTCATATGCAGATGACTCAACACTACATAGTTCATTCATACTCAGACACCAATTAACAAAGTCTAATAGCTGTACATCTCAACTCAGTACAGCCACCTCCATAAATCAAGACCTATCTACGATCAGTGAATGGGGACAAAACAACTTTGTCTCTTTCAATGCTAGTAAAACTAAGTATATACAATTTAGTAATAGACAGGTATTGCCAGATTCGTACATTACCTTCAGTGCTACTAATATTCCCCATCTCCAAAAGGACTGAAATTCTTGGCGTCTCGCTTAACAATGCCCTCAGCTGGACCTCTCATGTCAGATCACTTGCCAAAACCGCCTCAAAGAAACTTGGATTATTGTACAGAGTTCGTAACTTCTTCACTGATCAGCAGTTAGCTATAATTTATAAGAGTCATGTGTGCTCTCACCCTGAATATTGCTCACCCTTGTGGAATGGTTGTGGAGAGGTTACATTAAAACAACTAGACAAAATTCAGAACAAAGCTGTTAGAATTATTAACAACTCTGCCATTACAAATAAACTACTTCCCTTGCAAGTAAGAAGGAATGTTGCCTCGTTTGCATTATTTTAGATTTTTTTTTGGCAAATGCTCAGACGAAGTTGCATCCATGGTGCCACCTCTCCATTGCCTTCCCTCGTGATGCAAGGGCATCTGGTAGCGCTCATGACTGGAATGTCACTCAGCCATATTGCAGAACTTCTGCCTATCAGGATTCTTTTATTCCCCGAACTGCATCTCTCTGGAACTCGCTTCCCCAGAGTTGTTTCCCTCAAAACTTCAACCCACAGCTGTTCAGGTCTAACTGTTACAGATATTTTATGAACAGAGGAGACCAGTAATCTGATGTATGGATTACTTCTTTTTATTAATTAGTTTTTCCTTCCTCCGTTCTGTTATTAAAAAAAAAAAAAAAAAAAAAAAAAAAAAAAAACGTATTGGAGAGCATGCTGGCCTACTCTTTGTGTTAATGAGATACTGTCCTTGCAAGCGGGACAATGGACAGTGGAAACTTGGTCACTTCAACCTGCAATCCACTTAGTTCACGTTCAGATGAGGCGGTAGCGCTACGGTTACAGCAGTAGTGGCAGCTTCATTATCCCCTCCCCTCCCCCTTTCCCACTCCGTGTCACCCCTTATTTCCAAGGTTTTATTCTTATTTTACAGTTATGTCTCCTCTTCCTTCCCCCTTTCAGCTTTAATCCTTTGATCTCCTTCTTATCTTATCTTCTCAACCAATTCCCTCGTGTTTATCAGTGCTTCTTAATTTCCCTTCTTCGTTTTCGTTCCCCAATTTCTGTTCAATCAATCAGTCAGTCTTTTAAGCTCAGCCAACCCTTGATAAAGACAGAGTGACTCCGACAAATGAGAATGAAGAAAGCATATGCATATAGTTATACTTATTCTTGTGGAAGTAAAAGTAATTTCTAAGATGCTATCACTTGTTAAGAATGCGTACTTGTTTACTTTTACTTGCAATTTCAGGTTGTCAGATCGATGGTAAATGTCCCGCAATAAAATGCATTGAAGCATCAGAATATGGTGCATGACAGTCTCTTACATTCCTTTGTGTGTGTGTGTGTGTGTGTGTGTGTGTGTGTGTGTGTGTGTGTGTGTGTGTGTGTGTGTGTGTGTGTGTGTGTGTGTGTGTGTGTGTGTGTGTGTGTGTGTGTGTGTGTGTGTGTGTGTGTGTGTGTGTGTGTGTGTGTGTGTGTGTGTGTGTGTGTGTGTGTGTGTGTGTGTGTGTGTGTGTGTGTGTGTGTGTGTGTGTGTGTGTGTGTGTGTGTGTGTGTGTGTGTGTGTGTGTGTGTGTGTGTGTGTGTGTGTGTGTGTGTGTGTGTGTGTGTGTGTGTGTGTGTGTGTGTGTGTGTGTGTGTGTGTGTGTGTGTGTGTGTGTGTGTGTGTGTGTGTGTGTGTGTGTGTGTGTGTGTGTGTGTGTGTGTGTGTGTGTGTGTGTGTGTGTGTGTGTGTGTGTGTGTGTGTGTGTGTGTGTGTGTGTGTGTGTGTGTGTGTGTGTGTGTGTGTGTGTGTGTGTGTGTGTGTGTGTGTGTGTGTGTGTGTGTGTGTGTGTGTGTGTGTGTGTGTGTGTGTGTGTGTATGTGTGTGTGTGTGTGTGTGTGTGTGTGTGTGTGTGTGTGTGTGTGTGTGTGTGTGTGTGTGTGTGTGTGTGTGTGTGTGTGTGTGTGTGTGTGTGTGTGTGTGTGTGTGTGTGTGTGTGATATTTCAACTCAGCTTCACTCAGTAATTTCCCATCACCTTTTATCTACGGCAATTTTCAGTTGTGCTTCTCCCTCCTTCCTCCTTTATCCTTTGATCTCCTTCCTACCTCATCTCCCCAGCCAATTCCCTAGTTTTTATCAGTGCTCCTTAGTCTCCCTTCCACGTTTTCATTCCCTAATTTCTGCTAAATCAATCTGTCAGTCCTTTTTCAGCTCCGCAAACCCACGACGATGACAATTAGAGAGAATCCGGCAACTGAAAATAAATAATGCAGTATTATTTTATCAACTCTACTTTTACTGAAGCAAAAGCAATCTCTCTAGTTAGGTATACAAACTGTTACTGCACTCACACTAATGAAGTGAGTGAGGTTGCTATGTTTTGATCGGTTTTGTGTGTGTGTGTGTGTGTGTGTGTGTGTGTGTGTGTGAAAAAGGAAGACTGTCATTCTACCAAAAATTTATCCTTTCCAGAAGAAAAAAAAGAAAAAAAGAAAACAGAGGAAAAGACAGAGTGCTGAAGACAAATCGAGAGCTGACCAATTGTGTACATGAAGGACTGAAAATATCGAATATCTCCTGCGTTAGAGAGATGCACAAAGAAGGCGTAAGAGTGTATAGAAAGACGGGTGCTACGTGCCAACTGTAAAAGGAAGGCATACAGGCCAACAGTTGAAAATAGTAGTGACCAATGATACACAGTAGTGAGTGAGAGAATATGTATCACTGTGGCGAAGAGAAAGGCTGGAAGCAGATTATAACGGACGGGGAGTAAGAAAACGAAAACCTTTGCACCCTATTTTGTAAGTACTGTATATGGTGTTAAGCATACTCAATATTCATAATAGAAATGCTTACTTTAGCCTTACAACTACATAAGAGTTTCCAAATGTTTCAGACGTTTATTTACCCCTACCCTGTGGTCCCAATAACATTCAAGAGATCGGGCTGAGGGGTCAGCATGAATCTGGTCTGGGTGAGAATAATTTACTCGTTATGAAAAAAAAAAAAAAAAAATAGACATCAATGATCATCCCTCTCATGGTCCAGACATACAGCTCTATTCCAGCAGATATTTCTTTTTAGCTGGGTGAGTCACTCGTCTGGTTTTACAAGGTGAAGCCCGTTTGTTGGCCAATTACATGTGTGTGTAACTTTTTTTCCTGCCATGCTGCTACGAGATCAAACAGTATTCGTTGCCAATGCGCCGCCTGTTATGTGTACTGTTCTTACTTAACAAAGAGCATAACAAATATCTGTCAGTAGGAAGGGAGTTGTTTCAAAGCCAAGTGTTCTAAGACAATCTCCGCGTCATGGCTAGTTCACTTCGCCTGTGCCTTTGTGTTCGATTGTGACAAAAACTTGACAGCCCGTTTTTGACGCCCGATAGTCCTTCGTGTCACACACCTTCGAATGGCATCACCACTTTGGCACTAATAGCCACTGTCTATACTACATAAAAGATGGCTATCTCCTTTACACTTTCGAATGGACGGGTTAGATTATAGCCTTCACTAACGCCTTCACTAATGCAGGTCAGTTCTAAATGAATAATACTGTCAATGGGAGTCAAGAATGAAATAAGAAATACGACACCTGATTCAAGGTGTTAATGTATCGTCATCAACCAGTCACCCGTGGAATCGTTAATGTAGCGTGGTTACCGTGCACCTGCCGTGGATGTCTGACACAGTCCCGCCACCATCAACACCGTCATCAACCAGTCGTCTGTGTAATCGCAACATCTCCACGATTTTCTTACGGTAGATTAATTTGTGTAGTGGTGAGGTGCGCCTCCCCTCCCCCAGATGGAAGTGGCGATCCTGGGTGAACCTTTGGCCTTACAGGATACACACGCCATTGTACACACGACTCGGATGTGGGGGATGAGAGGGGGTGAGGTGGAGACGGGAATAAGATGAGGTAGAAAAGGGAATGAGAGAGAGAAAAAAAAAAAGATGGGAGGAAAAGGACATGGGGAAAGGATACGGGAAAGAGAGGAGAGAAGATGAGAGGGAAATGAGGAGATGAGGGGAAAGGATGAGAGAAGGTCTGGGGAGGACAGGGTTGGGGAGGGAAATACAAAAGACTGAGAGGGGAGAAGCAGAGAGAAGAAAGAAGATGGGGGGAGGGGGAGAAAGGGCAGGGGGAAGAGAGAGAAGAGAATGGCAGGGATGGGGCAGGAGGTAAAAGATGGAGAAAATTATGAAGGGAGGGTAGGGAAAGGCACCTAGAGGGAAGGAAAGAGAGGAAATAGGATAGGAGAGGACAGGGTGAGACGGGAAGAGATGGGAGGAAAGGAGATAGGAAAATGGACGATAGAGGGATGGAAGGGAGGAGATGAGAAGGGTCTGGATTGGAGGGGATGACAAAGGATAACAAGTGACAGGAAGGGGTAGGTTGGGAGGCAAGAGGAAATCATATGTCGGCGGAGGGAAGGAAAATTAAATGGGAATGGAGAGGAGCGAAGGAATGAGGAAGGAGGAACGGGAAGGGAGGAGAGTTAAGGAGATGGGGGGAGACGAGGAGGTGAAGGTAGAAAACAATTGGATGAAGGAGACGGAAAGCTGGATGACGAAAGGGAGGAGATTGAGGAGGCAGTGGAAGGAAGCGTATGAGAACAGAGGTAAATGATGTCAGGATAGGGCGTTATCAGTTATCTCCATTCCCTTACCCGTTATACGAGTTATGAGACAACTTCCTACAGTGTTACAATGATGTCTCTCTTAGTTCATTCTTGCTACCCTCAATCATCTTTATTTACCTTAAGACAAACACATGGAATAAGAGGTGTCAGCTTTCGTCAACTGCTTCACTACGAGAGGTCTTAAGTTGAGCATAATATTCTGTTAGCGAGAATAAAATGTATAAAAAAGGTGTCACCGTACTGAGGGGATTTACCCTGCGACAGTGAGGGCACAAGCCAGCCCTAGCTAATGAGTTATTTATACAACAGGTACCAGGCACAGGTAAGCCCTAGTCATTTATGGCACGTGTGTAAGCCTGGGATGTGGTCGGTCTGTATGTAGTACCAGGTTACAGGCACAGGCAAGCCCAACTTATCAGTCATTTATAGACCATCACCATTATTATTGGTAAGTGGTGGCGACCATCATCCACTCACTTGATGTGGTGCTGCCTACTTCTGTGTCTGCTCTCCTCTCTTCCTATTTCTCCCATCTTTCCTGTCACTTCTTATTGCTTTTCCTTCCGTTACACGTGGCTTTATATTAAGTGACAAGCCAAATGGTTTCCTGCAAGCCAAAAAACCATTTTCAACGCTGGGTGGCAACCATATAACCAACCAATGTGTTCGCTACGTGTCAACAAGTGGGTTGGTGGAGGGTTAGTGCCCCTTCCCATAAAACAAATAACTCAAAGTCAAATGGCCACCCCTTACGGGATTATAGCCTCTGGCAATAAATAGATAAATAGATCATTATCATCTACATCATCAGCATGATCATTATCGTCATCATCATCATCATCATCGTCGTCGTCATCATCATCACCTTTTCCCACCAAAGATGGAGTAAGTAAGAGCCAGATGCACATAAAAATTGTGATAACTATCAAGAGTATGTCCAGTGAAATAGGTCACATATTACTCATATATCCCTCGGAATTCTGACTATACATCACAGTAACGAAAAAAAAAAAAAAAACGCTCCGTTATGCCAAATTTTAAAACAAAATAATGATGTAGATATAATACTACCCTTCAAGAGGTCATAACACTCCATGTTGGTCAAGTGTAATGCAGGAGTTAAGTCAAAACCTCTTCAGTCCAGTGACGTGGTTTTCATTTTCTTCAGCCCACCGCCTGATGGTTTTATTAGGCTTCAGAGATGTATTTGCTTGTAAGGGAGTTTATAAAGGCCAAAACTAACATCTTGTGTTCATGAAGTACCCCTCCCCCTAGGCCAAATGCGCGTCTGAAGGAAGCACGAATATACAAACAATTGAGTCATCACAACGGCGAGATTAAAATGTTATAGCAGTACGAAATACGATAATAATACAGACACGAGAAGATAATACTGCAATACTGAAAAAGAGTAATTAAAGAGTCAAGAGTTAATAAGCTTACTGCCTGAAGAGCTTAATAAATTAAACCCGGAAGTCAAGAGAATGACCACTGGTGGGTTTTACTGTGTCTTGAGCTGAGCAAAATTTACGTGTTCCAACAACTGTGCACCAATAATCGTGTAGGTACACATGGTTTTGGTAAATATTAGGCTTACAATAGGATTTCGGACCTTCATCCTAGAGGGAGAATGAAGGTCCGAATTTTGCCGCTACTCATACTGGCAAAGTATGACATATTAAAGGTTATACTACCAGTACCCACTTTAGATGCTGACCACAACCCTGACATATTAAAGGTTATACTACCAGCACCCACTTTAGATGCTGACCACAGCTGGGCTTGGAACCCTGAACACAGGGCTCAGGCATCGCAAAACGAGTACGCTAACCACCGAGCCATGGCAGGTTCACTTCTTGCTGCCACCAGTATATTATTTAGCTTATAAGAGACTGATTTGGTAGAGGGAATTAATCTGGTACACCTGGGCGATATATTAATTATGCCTTGCAGGTAATCGGATGCAACCCAGGTATAGTAGGGGCAGTGGGTAACATATATATATATATATATATATATATATATATATATATATATATATATATTTATATATATATATATATATATATATATATATATATATATATATATATATATATATATATATATATATATATATATATATATATATATATATATATATATATATATATAAACCATGCTGCCCATGATTATTTCTGTAACCTGGATAATGGGACACTGAATAGAAGAATGTATGAGAGTGAGGTGAGTTAGAGGGGAAGGGGGCAAGAAGACCGAGAATAACGGGATGGTGAGATAAAAGATGTGAGAGTAAATACGAGAGGATGGAGGGGTGGAGGTAGAGAGAAAGGGTTATTACTTAGCAGGGTTTTAAAAAATCTGAAAACCTTTCTTGTTGGAGCCACCCCTACAGGATGCAGTGTCAGGCAACACACAAATAAACAAGTAGGTAGATATATAATGTGCTGGTGCTATGAAGGGATTGACTCTCTGCTTATTATGCTGTTTTGATGAGCCAGTGTGACAAGGGGACTGATTGGAGGGAACATGGAAGTCACGAAGAGAGAAAGATGAAGAAAGAGGACGGAAATGGGAAAGGAGGAAGACGGATATAAGAGAATAGAAGACACAGAAAGAAAGAATGAACGGGGTAATGGGGTATGCACGGAAGAAACAGGAAGTACAGGGAAGAAGAAAGAGGAGTAGCAGATAGGCAAAGATAATGAACGGAAAAGAGAAACAGGCTAGCAGGTGAGAGGAGGCACAGAGAAAATGGGAAAGGAATGAAAGAGAAGAAAAAGGGTGGGACATCTAGAGGATGGAAGGATACAAGAGGCAGAACAAAAGAGGAAAGAACGACATGGTAGAGGGGGACAGGGAGAGAAAGAGAACAGGGGAATATGTGATGCAGAGATGGGAAGGGAAGGACATGGACATGGTGGAGACGGGAAGGCGTAGAAAGAGGATCTAATAAGAAAAGTTGACAAAGAAAGGGGAAGCAATGACAGAGTGAAGGGAAGGTATAAATAGTACCTGGGAGGATGAAACGGGGAGACATAGAAGAGGAAAGAAAAGACATGGAGGCAGAAAGGAAACCAGGTGATGAGACGGGAGGGGAGGCAGGAGGGGGAGAAGGTACAGAAAATAAAAACTGCATGGAACGGAAAGAGCCTGCTTGGGTAGAAAAGTATGGGGAAAGATGAGAAGGTATGGAAAAGGAAGGTAGGAAGGAAGGAAGGAAGGACATGGATCAGGGAGGAGAGGCGTGGAGGTGGAAGAGAAGTGTAGAAGGAAGGGAAGGTATGAAGACGGAAAGGAAGGTGAGGAGAAGAAAGAAATGGTATGCATTTTGGAGAAGACATGCGTGTGCGCCCACAAAAACAACCCACACCCCTCCCCATATCTCCATCCCACACACACACACACACACACGAGAGAGAGAGAGAGAGAGAGAGAGAGAGAGAGCAGCACTCCTCAGCAGGGATAACAAGGGTTATAAAGAAAGTCAGCATCTTTGGTAGGTTAAAGACAGCATGGAGTCAGTTCCGCGTACCTAACTTCTCAGTAGCTATTTCTGAAGAGGAGTAATGTGATCTTTCCAATACAGAGCAGCAGAAAAAAAAAACGAGGATACTGAGAGATAATGGTGGACTGAGTCTTGTGGACGGCTGTGGTGAGCACACAGCTGAAAGATGGAAGAAATCAATGGAAAATTTGACATTTCAAAAGCTGCTTACGCCTTTGTAGTAACTGCTGTGATGGACGCCACGAGAAGCTGAAGTAAACACTGAAGGCCTTTGAGATGTGTACCGTAATACCAAAGATTTTACCTGGATATCGATACGAGGATGACCAAGACTGACAGAAATGTAAGAAGCTTAACAAAGAACCGACCCTGGCCAAAGCCGTGCTGACGGTCAGGAAAAATATACACTAAGTGAAAAGGCGATTAAATATATTTTTTACGACACTCAATGAAAAAAAAAAAAAAAAAAGTGTGGAGGATTGGTTCCCGGATGGACACTGCATTTGTCTTTCTCCTCCCAGTCAACAGGAGAACCGTCACCTGGTTATCTGGCTATATGGTTACCACCCAGCATTGTAAATAGTTTCCTGGTTATAGGAAACCATTGGGCTTGGTCACTCACTGCACAGCTAACTAAAGAGGAAATAAGAGTAATAAATTGCGAAAGGATGGATGAGAGAAATAGGATGACAGTGGGCAGACTCAGAAGGTAAAACTGAAAATAAGAAGAAATGGTGAAGGCTGACAAAAGAAAAAAAAAAATCATAGGGTGTCACTCAGAGGCATAATTGGTACTTCAAGATGGACTCCCTCAGGACCGTACAACTTACTGATATTAATGACAGCGAGGACAAGTGTTTGTGTTCAGACATTTTAATATCAGAGAGGAATAAGTAAGGAAACATTAAGGTAAAAAGTATGGAGAGAAACCCTTAAGTATGAAGAAAAAAAAAAGACATACAAGGTGAAGAGAGAACAGTGGAAATATGCAGAGAATAGGAGATAATGGGAAAGCATGGAAACAGTGGGTTGAAAGGGAAGACAAAATGGATGCGAGATGGAAGGGGAGGTAAGAACTCAGCACACTGAAGCCTGTGCCAGAGTGAGATGACTCTTGATTCATTAGCTGATGGAAGGAGAAGGAGGTACGCAGCACATTGAATCAAGTGCCAGAGTGAGATGACTCTTGATTCATTAGCTGATGGAAGTGGAAGGAGGTACACAGCACATTGAATCAAGTGCCAGAGTGAGTTGATGCTTGATTCATTAGCTGATGGAAGGAGAAGAAGGTACACAGCACATTGAATCAAGTGCCAGAGTGAGTTGATGCTTGATTCATTAGCTGATGGAAGGAGAAGAAGGTACACAGCACATTGAATCAAGTGCCAGAGTGAGGTGATGCTTGATTCATTAGCTGGAATATTGAGACTGAGGCGGAGGGCTGGGTTTTACACTTTATTCCTGCTACCACCAAACAATTTTTATCACTTTTGGAAACACCTCTCGTTTTTACGGATAGCTGGAAGGCTGTATCAAACCCCTTTTACGCAGGTAGCTAGACAGATGGATAGATAAATAGGTAGATGGACAGATGGATGGATGGATAGACTTCACCATTTTTTCTTTTGCATGGGGAGGGGGGCGGTTTGTGACAAGTTTTTCTTCTCCTGCATCATGTTCCTTTTATCAACTGCAATTATTCAGTCAAAATAATTATAGGTTATGGTACAATTGGACCTTAATACACATTCAAGGTTATTGTATCTAATTCTTACATACATCACTAAAATTTTAGAGTCAGGATAATGATAGGTTTAATTACTGTCTTATAGAATACTGGTTTTTTATTCCTACTTTTTTTTTTTTCCAGGATCCTGTTTTTATTTTTTACCTACAGTTTTCTTGGCTCCTGGTTAATGAGTCTACATTGTTGTTTTGCAGTCCCCTCTTGTTAGACTTCCACTAATTGCTCCGTGTGAGGGTGTGTGGACGACAAAGTTAGGACAAAATTGAGAGGAGGAAATCGAGGCAAGAAGGATGAAAAAACATAACATTATACAGATGTTGATGGAGGAAGAAAAGCGTGTGGAAAGAAAAACGTATTACGAAGAAGAGGGGAAAAGGTAATGCGTGTGGGGGGGGGGGAAAGGACGGACAGATGGGCGGAAGGAAGGAAGGAAGGATGGACGGACGGACGGACGGACGGACGGACGGACGGAAGGAAGGAAGGAAGGAAGGAAGACGAACCTGGTTATGCCAAAACTGGATGGTTTAATGTGAGAAAAGAAGGTAAGAAGGAAGGGGAAAATATTACATGTGGTGGAAAGAAAATTAAGGCAAGAAAGAAGGAAGGAAGGAAGATGGAAAGAGTTATTATAATATTGATCAGCCTGATACGTGGGTGAAACGAGGAAGAGGGAACAGGTTGATAACAAGCACTGTTTCAGGGAAAAGATTATGGCAAAATTGGCTGAATGAAGGAACAGAAAATGAAATTGGTTCGTCCAGGAATATGTTGTGAAAAAATTGGTTGGTGGAGGGAAAATGTTATGAAAAAAATGGCCTGACGGAGAGAAAATGTGGTAAAATTGGCTGGTGGAGGAAAAATTTTATTTAAAAACGGCTTTAGGGAGAGAAGAAGTTGTGATAAAATTGGCTGATGAAGGGAAAATGCTGTGAAAAAACTGGCTGGTGGAGGGAAAATGTAAAAAAAAAAAAAAAATGGCTGGTGGAGGGAAAGTGAAAAAAAAAAAAAATGGTTAGACGGAAAATATTATGATAAAATTGGTCGGTGGAAGGAAAATGTTATAAAATTAATTAGTGGAGAGAAAATGTTATAATAAAATTGGTTGGCGGAGAGAAAATGTTGTGAAAATATTCGTTGATGAAGGGAAAATGTGACAAAACTGGTTGGTGGAGAGAAAATGTTGTGATAAAACTGGCTGCTGAAGGGAAAACGTTGTGATAATATTGGCTGGTGGAGAGAAAACGTACTGATAAAATTGGTTGGTGGAGGGAAAATGTGTTGATAAAATTGGTTGGTGGAGGGAAGATGGGATAATGTTATGAAAAAACTGACTGAGGAAAAAGGCTAAAAAAAAAAAAAAAAAAGTGTGGCCTGATACGCGGGGTAAGAAGAACAAGCAAGACGGCCAAGAGGTGAAGTGGACGAGGGAATTAGCGGGGAAGAATACAGCTTGGAAGGAGCTAAAGAGATTAAGGAGGGAGGAACAAGACTGGCTATAAGACAGGCAAAACAGAATTCCTGCCAAACAGCCATATTGCTGGTGGCCAGGTCAGTAGGGTATTATTCAACCCTTTCAGCTCGAGGGGTCTCTCAGCACCTGATTAAAATCGTCTTTCGTTAGGCAGAATAAATACAAAGCCGGTCCTGGGGCTGAAGGGGTTAATTGTGATTGCTTGTAACCCTTTCACCCCATGGATCTATCCTTGGCTACAACTGGTCTGGCCTTAGCCACAGTTATAGGCATGTACCATCTCGGACTGTGAGTGATAACGATTTGAATCTTTAGGATTTTTGTGCTAAGCATTTTGGTCAGCAGCTGACCGAAATAAAATAAATATAACAAGACAAATAAAATAAAATGCCCAACCATGTAAATGAATACACTTTTTTTTTTTTTTTTTTTTTTTTGCATTTCACTAAACTCGGTTTCTCGTTGTTACATACGATCACCCTCATTGAACGACAAAGAAATATTAGAGTTTGCATATCAGTGTTGAAGGGATAATTATCCTGCTGCTTGATTATAAAAGCCTCTGTGAGGTAAGCAGTTTTCTATATATACTTGTAGGCTATATAGACAGACAGATAGGTAGATAGATGGATGAACAGATAGACAAAATCCAATCCTTTACTGCTGCAGCGAAAGTGTTGGAATCCCAGACCAGGCCACATACTCCCCCAGTTTAAGGTAAAAGAGATCAGTCGCCTTTCCCTAAATGTTATTATCTTAACAATGAACCCCAACCAACCCTTGGATGTAAACCCTTATTAGTCAGAGCCGGTTGAAACACTAGTACTCACTGGAAAAAAAAAAAAAATGGTATCCCGTACAAGGTTAACACTGAGAGACATGAAGGACATCCTGTGATATCTGCACCACCATGTGATGTAGGTACAAATATTACAAGTGGTATCTTACAGTACATAACATTTCATACTCTGAGGGTAGATATGGACTGAGGGTAGATAGGACTGAGGGTAGATATAGAATGAGGGTAGATAAAAAGGATAGACAATCAAGAATAAAAAAAAAAAAAAATCATCCAGTGTCTCTTGAGCCAATAAACTAGGTGGTAGATGGGGAGGGGAAAAACTGTAGACTGAATGGCAGAATATGCAGTAGATGCAAAGGGAAGGGCAACAGATTATGGGTCAGGTAAGGAAGACTGGATGGTCGATTATATGGTAGACAGGACGGGATGGGCAACAGATTATGAAACAGATAAGGAAGACTGGATGGTAGATTATGTAGCAGATATGTATTTGCTCGTATATGACCTGGGAAGAACGATAGATTGGATGGTAGATTATGTGGTAGATACAGATGGAAGGGCAATAGATTATTATGTAGATAAAGGGGATGGTAGGATAGCGACGCATAGGCGGCCGATGAGATTAAAAGTCGACCATCATATCTAGAGAGAGAGAGAGAGAGAGAGAGATAAACTGGCTGGCAGATATGAAGAGATAAGCGACAGATAACAGATAACGGGGTAGATATGGTGGGAAAAACGATATCTAGACTGACTACAAGGAAGTTGGGAAAATGGTAGATTAGATGGTAGACAGATATAAGCGACAGATAACGGAGTAGATATAACGGAAAAATGGACAGACTGGGTAGCAGATGGGTAGGTAGAGTGGGTGGTAGATAGAGATATAAGGAGCAGATAACGAGGCAGATATGACGGGAAAATGAATAGACTGGGTAGCAGGCGGGTCAGCAGATTATGTAGCAGATGCAGAGAGAATAGCCACAGCTGAAGTGGTAGGAGGGTAGGAAGATTGGGCTGAAGGTGGCCAAAGATTCCAAGTAAGGCATCATGTTGCCTGCTGTGTGTGAGCCGATACACTGGGTGGTAAATGGACTATACCAAACGACACACTGGATGGTATATAAGGATGGAGAAGCGATACAAGCTGAAACAGATACGGAGCAGGAGTAGCAAGGCGAGCATCAAACACTCCAGCCAGATTAAAGGCTCAACGGAGATTAAAGGCTGAACTAACTTACCCTCAGGAATGCTTTTAAAGAGATGCTATCGGATTCACTTTTGGACACTTTACTGATGAGGACCAGAAAAGCAATCTGATAAGCTATACGACTAATTTAAGAAAAATATTACAAAATATAAATTGAAAAGTGTGAGTGTGTGTGTGTGTGTGTGTGTGTGTGTGTGTGTGTGTGTGTGTGTGTGTGTGTGTGTGTGTGTGTGTGTGTGTGTGTGTGTGTGTGTGTGTGTGTGTGTGTGTGTGTGTGTGTGTGTGTGTGTGTGTGTTTGTGTGTGTGTGTGTGTGTGTGTGTGTGTGTGTGTGTGTGTGTGTGTGTGTGTGTGTGTGTGTGTGTGTGTGTGTGTGTGTGTGTGTGTGTGTGTGTGTGTGTGTGTGTGTGTGTGTGTGTGTGTGTGTGTGTGTGTGTGTTAAAAAGTATCTGGAAACTACATTCTAACCGAACTATATAATGAAATGTCAGGTGTTTCTCTGGAAATGGTAGTATTTCAGTGCTGTTGCAATTTTACTGGCGATATATTTTATTACTCGTAAAAGAATAGTTACCACACTGGAAAAATTCATACCGGTGCACAATACGTACAGGAGTTTAACACCACAAAACGAGTCCTGTCTGAGCACTACCACATCACTAATGAAGGTATCGAACCACAAGACAGTAAGAAATTTCATAAGGGAAGTATTATACCCATACCATCACAACTGCAAGGACATGGCCGAGTAGACTCCAATCAAGGCTACACCAGAAAGAAAAAAAAAAATAGCGTGATGCTGTATTCCAACACTGACCCAGACCTATGTTTATTGTGCACAAAAATGCAATAACTTCTCATCTGCACACGCCATTTATGCGCCATGATTTGTTTAGACTAGATTAATCAATCATGGAATAGCCCCCGCACCTTGATGCTACACCTTGACATTTGACCTTGACTCGTAACCTAGACATCTGGTCAGTCTTTAGACTATCATAGTCAAATTGCCTATGCCCAGACCCATGTGCCAATTTTGACTGAAACTGAACAAAACATTAATGTGATAGTTAATGCCACGTCATCATTCTGCTACCAGAATGGACCTGCGACCTTGACAACTAATCCATCAACATCAAAATTATTCCTTGTCTTTCCATACATACACATAATATACAGTATGTGTCAAGTTTGATTGAAATAAGAACAGGTATTCCTTAGATACGTTAATATACACATACATCAGCATCAAAATTATACAGCATCTTTCCAGACATACAGGCAATATACTGTACAGCAGGTGCCAAGTGTGATCAAAACAGGATCAGGTATTTCTGAGATATGTTGCTTACATACACATACACATTCAAATACACAGGCCGACTCCATCACAAAAGTTACTATCCCCTCCAAGAAAAGAAGCAAAAAAAACAAAAAAACACGAAGTATAACGCCGAAACTAAGGTGACCCTTTCACTATGCGCGATTTTTTAAAATTTGAAAAATGTAGCTTTCCAGTCGTTTACCCCATGCAGCCTTATAAGGTTGACATCCTTCTTATCGGGTATTTATGGACCGACTGGGGGATGGTAGACTGGGAAAGAAAAACAGCTGACTGGGTGATAGATAGGATAGGGAAACACTAACGTTAGGCGAGGGAAGCCAAAGACGGCAGAAAACTGAAGCACAGACGACTGAGTGATGTAGAGTTGAGGTAGAATATTTTAGTTTGTGAGCCGCTTCCCTTTATGGCTCCCGATGATGCGGAGTGGAAACGGCAGTAGACTGGTTGGTAGATTAGGTGGTGTATGGGATGTAGATAGTACATAAATGGGACGGGGAGAATGATAGATTGGGAGACGTACAGAGGGAAAAGCCATATATAAAATGGATAACTGATAAGGTGCAGAAAGCAGTAATTTACGGGATAGGTGGTGGGGACGGGAGGAAAGCCAGGCACAGCAGTCAGACATGGTTAAGGGTGAACCATCTCATTACCGGGAGTTTCTGTGCCACTTCCCTTCCACGCCTCTCGTATATTGGGTGAAAAAAAACAAAAACGATTGACTGCGTGGTAGACAGGGAGCTAGATACAAAGGGAAACCCGACAGATTATGCGGTAGATACCGAGGAAGAGCAGAATGGAGAAGCAGACGGCCAAACGAGATTAATGGTAGACAGCACGTTGTTATCGTGTGTGTGTGTGTGTGTGTGTGTGTGTGTGTGTGTGTGTGTGTGTGTGTGTGTGTGTGTGTGTGTGTGTGTGTGTGTGTGTGTGTGTGTGTGTGTGTGTGTGTGTGAGAGAGAGAGAGAGAGAGAGAGAGAGAGAGAGAGAGAGAGAGAGAGAGAGAGAGAGAGAGAGAGAGAGAGAGAGAGAGAGAGAGAGAGAGAGAGAGAGGAGAGAGCCACTTGGGGATGGTCGACAAAAAGAAATGGAAAGCGGTTTATCTCCCACACGGAAATCTGGTGATGGCGTCTCCTAAATTGCATAAATGTTGATCGATACTTGGGGAGGGAGGGGGCAGGACTTCCAGCTGAGACGGAAGTAATATCATATATTTTTACTGTGTCAAGTAAATGTAGAAGAGTAAAGTGATGGTTATTGAGAAAGTGACTCCCAGTGTGATGTTACAGCGAATGGAAAGAGACTGGCATTGGTGAGAGAGTTCATATACCTGGCTACAGTGATAGAAAAGAGAGGAAAATGTGCAAAAAAAAAAAAGGGGACACACGGAAGGAAAGTAGATGGTGCAATGAAGGCCTTGATAAGACACTGAGGCTTGAGTGTTGCAGCTGCACGAGGCTTACATGAAGGAGTGGATGGATGTGAGACAATGGTGTGGCATAAAAATGGAAAGTCAAGAGTAAGAACAGTGGAGATGGGACTGCTGAAGAATGTACAGTATATGGAGTACAAAGAGTGGATAAGATACAAAATGAAAGATGTGGAGTGAGGAAGTCTGTGCACACCAGAAACGAAGAGAGTGTACTGAGATTGTATGGTCATGTGGAGAGAACGGATAACAATACATTAGTGAAAAATGTATATCTGAGCGAATTTGAAGGAGGAAGGAGGAGAGGTAGGCCAAGGAGAAGGTGGAGGGATATAGTGGATGAGTGTGTGAGAAACAGAGGTATGGAAATCGGTGAGGCTCGGGGACCGACAAGATCTCGAGCTGTCTGGATGAATGTTGTGAAGAGAAGTGTCTGATTAGGGATTTGGCACACCTTTTTAACGTGGCATCGTCCGGACTGACTCTATCGGATATAAGCTACAGAATGTAGTAAATGTTTTTGACGTATCATATAGAACCAGGATTCCGGGGGCTTGAATGTTGAATGAATGGAAGCATGGCCCATTGGACTGAGCAAATTTAGGCTGTCTGGACGTTGCTACTCCTCACCCGGCCCTAGGGTGGGAAACGAGGTCCAGATGATGATGATGATGATGATGATATGATGATGATGATGATGATGATGATGATGACAAAATATGCTTTACCACGGATGCCAACACAAAAGTAAATAGTTTAGTTTCGCCATATTGTGGAAGCAGCTAAATTCTGTAGTACCTGATGTTGGTTTGGGAGATTTAAGATAATGGGATGAATGAAAGAAGACAGGGAGACGGAGAGACAAGAAAATAGGTGATGTGTGAATATATACGACAGTGTGTCGTGTTGTTGGAAGAAAAATCGTTGCTTTAAAAAATAATGGTTGGAAGTCTTGTTGCTGAAGCGACTCCTCTAGTAACACACTGTTTGGTATCGCATCATTCTGTTCGTTATGTAAAGAAGGCAGTAACAATACTGGTAAGTGATTTATCATTTCATCACCCTTATTTGTCTGATTAAAAAAAAAAAAAATACTCTTTTTTTTTCTGTTCAATTACATTCCTTAAAGTATTGTCTTACTTGACACAAATCTGCAGTAACATCAAATTATCTCCTAATCTCCAGATGCAGGACTAATCTCGTGAGACAGGCCTGATCTCCTGAGGCAGGAATA
>NC_137026.1:10397368-10559868 GCF_032717465.1 Coenobita brevimanus | reverse complement strand
TCACTTGCTATTTACACATTATTTACACATTATTTACACATTATTCTCCTTTCCCACTTGCACTGTTAGAACTGCTTCTGGCTGTGGTAATCAAAGAAGCAGGTAACACAGAGGGGAACCTGGCACTCAGCGCACTGCCAAGAGGTGCGTTTGTGCTCAGGTGTGCAGCGGGTGGTATGTGCACACACCTGACACCTGCGGATCGCAGCCTTCCTTTTCCCTGTGGCAGGCATTAGTTCCAGTCTGTGCCGATCCATATACGCCCTCTGCTCAAGTCGGTCGGGAAGTGTTACTGGATGGCGCCTTGGAGTTGCTGCTGTCACCCTACCATATCTTTCCAGCAGCTGCTGGACACAAGTCCTGGCGAACAACCTCAGGGAGAAGGACTTGGGTGGCTTGACCTTCATCTTGTACAGGATGAAGGCGTTCAGCATCGTCATATCTATGAGATGCAGAAAAACTTTCCTGTACCACCTAGTATTCTTCCTGAGGCAGTCGATCTCACCAATCATCATGTCAGACTTGTCCACCAGCCACATGTTGATATTGTAGTCCAACACAGCATCAGGTTTCATCACAGGTTCGCCTGTCCTACGGTCAACCTTCCCACTGTCTGTCATCTCCCCCTTATGTACGGTGGTGAGCATGTGCACGACCCTCTTGTCATGCCACCATATTGCCAGCATCTTCTCAGACTTGCATAGGTGCACGTCTCCTCGCTGCGAGGTTCCTGCCTCTGTGAATTTAGGGAAGTGGGCACGATTACTTTTGACAGTGCCGCAGGAGCTAATGCCGTGCTCAGAAAGGTATTTGGCAAGTTTCGGTGCTGTATAGTAGTTGTCTGTATACAGCACATGATTCCCACCAAAATACTTTTCAAGGAGCACTTTCACTACACAGCCTGAGAAGCCTAGGGGGTGTGTTTTATCCAGATCGACAGTGCTGGCTGAATAAATGACGAAGTCAAGGATGTACCCCGTCTTACAGTCGCACAGTACAAAGAACTTAATTCCAAAGCGATGGCGTTTGCTTGGAATGTACTGAACAAACCGAAGACGTCCTCTGAACAAAACCAAGGATTCGTCAATGACAACCTTCTGAAAGGGGTGGAAGAATGACATAAACTTATCCTTCATTCTGCTCAGAATCTCCCGGATCTTCCAGAGTGGGTCGGTTTGGGAAGGTACATCGTTGTCGGCAAAGTGCAGGTTTCCCATGATGTTCCGGAAGCGATCTCTGGCCATGTACTTATTGAAGGTGGGTGAGGGTAGTAAGGGGTCCATGGACCAGTATTCTTCCAACTCATGCTTCTTGGAGTGTGGCATGAGAAGCATGAGGGCAAAGAACACATACAGCTCCTGCACTCCCAACATGGACCACTGTTGCATCTTGGCTGCACCTGTACCACTTGCAGCACGTTGTGATTCATACCTGTTGGTCTCATCACATATGTGCTGCATGACTTCGTCATCTAGGAAGGCCAAAAGGTAGTCCACACACTCAGCATTATCGTCAATAGTGAAGGCAGGCTGAACTCCTGAGGAGCTCTCATCAAACACTAAATGTTCAGGCACAAAATCGGACCCTTCCGTCCATGCGAAGGCGTCCAGGATTCCCTGTCGTGGCGGTGTAGAGTGGGTGGTGGTGGTGGGTGGCTGTGAGGAAGATTTACCCCATTCAAGGTCACTCGCACTGACCCTGGGTTGCCGTACAGCACTAGCAGTCCTTACCCTACTACCAACTCTACTTTTACAAGTCCGGGATTTACCTCTTCCTCTACAGCCTGCCTTCACTGTTGATGCTGGTGGTGACTCCGATGACGAAGACTCCAGAGATAACTCAGCCAACGATGAGGAAGAAATGAGTGAAGTGGGGCTTGGGGAACGGGGAGGTGAATCAATTTGGGACTCATGGCGGGCTGGGTCACGCGGGGGCATTGTTCTGGGGCTAACACGCCGCCTTTTCACTCCCTTCCCAAATTCCTTGCCTTGCTGCACTAACAGCTCCTTTCCCTTGGAGCTAGGGATAACTTCCGACACTGAAGCACTCATACTATGGTCCTTTCGCAGCAAGAAGTCCGTTCAGGGTGTGGCAGAAGTTGGGATTTCCCCGAGTGCGACGGTGCCAATTTGACCACCAATTATCGGATTATCACTCTGTATCCCTACCTACCCCTATCCCACCTGTTTCTCTCTCTCTCTCTCTCTCTATCTCTCTCTCTATGTGTATATATATATATATATATATATATATATATATATATATATATATATATATATATATACTGTATATATATATATTGTATATATTTATTATTTATTTTCAACTTATTTCCACACCACGTATGAGGTAAAAGTCTAGGCACATTTTGTTTTTAAGAGGTTTCCCCTGTAGGCCTAATCCTCTCTCTGACCCTGGGTCCCTCGCCGACCTCGGCATGGCAACATGGGAAAAAAGCCCTGCCACGTGTCATAGAATTCATTCAAATCGTTGTTATAATTCTTAAAAGTGATACTCAGTGTACTATATAGCTTCCTTTATTATAAACAGAATATAAAAAAACAATTTCAAATAGCACATAGATGGGAAATAAGAGAGAGACAGGCATGTACTACGGTTGATTTGGCAGCATCGCTAGAGGTGATTCACCAGGTGGGCCCCACCCTGAATGGACTTCTTGCGGTGAAAGGACCATAGCACTTTCTGGCATGATTACCTCACCTGGCTCATCACACGATTCACCCGAATCGTCAAAATCAATATCCATCATCACCATGGACAATTCTGCTAGTTCACGTGCCACTGCAGTGCCACTAAGTCCTTTCCTGCTTCCCTCATGACTTTTTATGGGGGTAGAGGTCACGGGGCCCTTTGCAATGGGCGCAGAAGCGGTAGAAATGGTGGGGCGCGAGTGCGACATGGTTTGACCACAGCGGAGGACAAGGAACTAAATGCCGCGGCTTATCTGAGAAGGCAAGGGTTGACAATGACACTGAGGCTGACTGCTGCTAACTTACATGCTAATTTTTTATGGGTAGAAAATCTCGGCAATACATAAAGAAATAGGTAGTTCCAGGTGAATGTAAAAGTCACTTAGGCTTCTCCCTTCCTTTCTGATATATATTTTTATTACAGACATCGATTACAAGGCATAATTCAAAGGGGAAATTACCGTGGTAATGTAGCGAATGAATACACGTGAGGTGTTGTCAGGTGATAATTAGCCAATTCCTGGTGTATAACACTATCATTTACCTTATTTTTTTTTGGTATATATTATTTTGTATAAGTATAGGCCATAGGGCTTATTTCAATGGATGAAATCTGTGGAAAAATCCGAGGGAAATTTGCTTAGCGCAGCGCGGCGTGGGAGGTGAGAGGACAGGGTAATGGAGGGCAGGTACGGAGGGGAGTCAGGAAGGGGGTAAAGTTGCTAAAATGTCAACAATGGATGGGAGTACAGATGAGATTTGGAGTGCTAACTAGTGTTGGACATTGGCAGTACTGATAGATGATACAAGCCACCACTTGAGAGCCCGGGATAATTCAAAATAACACAGAATCACAAAAGTGACGCCCCGCAGTATGATCCATTGTGGCCGAGCGTCACGAAAGTGACGCCCCGCGGTTAAGGGGTTAAACTGTTTCCTGAGAGTCTTCGTATTGTAATGAAGCGAGGTAAGTACAGTATTGTCTTTTTTTTTTTTTCTGATGACGACACACACGACGACTAAAACCACGGTGGTGGTGGGGATGATGATGATGATGATGATGACAGTGGTGATTGTGATAATGATGAATACAGCAGTAATGATGACAGTATACAACATCAAATATTCCATCCATCCACTCTCCAATCCTTTGTTGTCCATCAGTAAGGTAAGAGCCAGCAGGGGCTATGTTACTCAGTCCAAGTATTTAACGCCAGTGTAACCAGTCACTCGTCACCGAGCAGCATTGTGTAACAAGTTAACGCAAACCTACCCTGACATTTAACCATTATGGGTCACATCCAGTTGGAATGTCTTAGCCCACTACACCACCAGGCTTCCACTGGATGGGAATACGGTCACCACACAAAGCAGAAACTAACTCCCTGCTTTACACCAATAATATCATCATGTAATAAAAACACCTGATAATAATAATTTTAATAGCAAAATGAAGAGAACAATGGTTATCATGCTAAAAGCAACAACAACAACAACAATAGGGACAACAATGATAATTGACTTAATAATAATAATAATAATAATAATAATAATAATAATAATGATAATAATAATAATAATAGCTCTATCCTAGAGCGCCAAAACAAAGTCTGGCATGATCCTTCTGTATAGCAAACTCTTTGTTATAGCTACTTGGGTGTCAAATTCTGTAACCATTGTATTAAGGTGCAAGTTAATTCTTTACCACTTAAAGGATTAACTTGCTTTCCTTCTTGTCGCATTTCTAAAACAACTAAACAGGCTGCAACACAAGGGTGTATCTTTTTTTTTTTTAAATACCGGTAGCTAACTGTCAGTATGGTGCCAAAAAAATTTGATGAGGACGTAAATTACTATAATTTGAGTGTATTTCCCAATAATATCAGTTTTGTGCGTAAACTCCTGTAAACGAACAAGTTTGCTCTTTGGTATTATTATTATTTTGGTCAACTATAACGTTGGGGTTGACCTGAACCAGTACACCACTACGATGATGCCACACCGTCACCTGGAGAGGATTCCTGTGACACATCAGCAATAAAACTCGGTCCATAACTGCTGGCTGTAGAGCGTCAACACACGAACAGATGACAACCAGACCCATGGACGACTCTCACTGACCCGCCCAAGGCTCTCGATTTTGTCTTCAGGAATGTTACCAACAACCCTCACTTGATTGCAACGTATCATAAGGACAAAACATACAAACCTGCCCTACCTAAGGTCCCTAAACACACCTGCCCTACCTAAGGCCTCGTAACAAACCTGCCCTACCTAAGGCCCCTAAACAAACCTGCCCTACCTAAGGCCTCGTAACAAACCTGACCCACCTAATGCCCCTAAACAAACCTGCCCTACCTAAGGCCCCTAAGCAAACTTGTCCTACCTAAGGCCTCGTAACAAAACTGCCCTAGCTAAGGCCCCTAAACAGACCTGCCCTACTTAAGGCCCCTAAACAAACCTGCCCTACCTAAGGCCCCGAAACAAACCTGCCCTACCTAAGGCCCCTAAACCTGCCCTACCTAAAGCCCCGTAACAAACCTGCCCTGCCTAAGGCCCATATTTTGTGGCAGTCACTGTATAATGTCTGATTGTTCTCAGCTCTTCTCGTCAGTGGGATGTTCAAACTAATCATTGGCATCGTCTAACGAGGTGGAAGGCTAATTGCTTCATCCCTCTCCTACACACACACACACACACACACACACAGACACACACACACACACACTTTCTTCCCTCACTAACACACCCTCACCTTCGAACACAAAGCCACCTCGCCCCAACCATACAATTAGGAGGCCAAATCAAATTAGTTATCCCAGATGTCTGTACTCTCGCTACATCATCCTCTAATTATCATAGCAACAACAATTACACGGCGTTTATGAGCCAATTGGCATAAATATCCGCGTTAATTACACTGTACATTGTGTTAATATGTTTCCAGCTGCTAAATGCTTCACCAAAAGTCTTAACTTAGCAGGGTCGTAAAGTGATGGTCATTAGAGGGACATACTACATTGATCTTCCTGCTGTTTTGTGCATTTCTTAATATTTGCAATGTAAAGGTCATATTCTTTACCCTTCACATATTCCATTAGCAGTGCTATTGTAATTTCAGTACCGGTTTCAATGGCCGTATTCTCGTCAGCGAAGGCGGCTCTTAACATCTCTTCCTAATTCATTTTTCTGGTTAAAGTATGTTCATTTCTAGCTATATTATTTATATAAGCTATATCAATATTAAACGGAAAATATCACTAAAAGGAATACGTAATTACCGTATATACCGTATGCAAAACGGTTAGCTAGGCAAGGATTAGAAAGCTTCCAAACCCCAAGAAATTATGAATCAGTATTAAGAGTTTGTCCAGACAGTATTTATTAACAATCATCACTATTGCTTGGTAAAAGATATAAACACCTTTAGTTTGAGGTGTGTGTGTGTGTGTGTGTGTGTGTGTGTGTGTGTGTGTGTGTGTGTGTGAGAGAGAGAGAGAGAGAGAGAGAGAGAGAGAGAGAGAGAGAGAGAGAGAGAGAGAGAGAGAACCACTTGGGGATGGTCGACAAAAAGAAATGGAAAGCGGTTTATCTCCCACACGGAAATCTGGGGATGGCATCTCCTAAACTGCCTGATATAAATGCTGATCGATACTTGGGGAGGGAGGGGTAGGACTTCCAGCTGAGACGGAAATAATATCATACATTTTTACTGTGTCAAGTAAATGTAGAAGAAAGTAAAGTGATGGTTATTGAGAAAGTGACTCCCAGTGTGATGTTACAGTAAATGGAAAGAGACTGGAACTGGTGAGAGAGTTCATATACAGTACCTGGCTACAGTGATAGAAAAGAGAGGAAAATGTGCAAAAGAAGTGGAAAGTAGAGTGGCACAAGAAAGGAATGTAGCTGGTGCAATGATGGCCTTGATATGACACTGAGGCTTGAGTGTTGCAGCTGCATGAGGCTTACATGAAGGAGTGGATGGATGTGAGACAATGGTGTGGCATAAAAATGAAAAATCAAGAGTAAGAACAGTGGAGATGGGACTGCTGAAGAATGTACAGTATATGGAGTACAGAGAGTGGATGGGATACAAAATGAAAGATGCGGAGTGAGGAAGTCTGTGCACACCAGAATCGAAGAGAGTGTACTGAGATTGTATGGTCATGTGGAGAGAATGGATAACAATAGAGTGGTGAAAAAGGTATATATATCTGAGCGAATTTGAAGGAGGAAGGAAGCGAGGTAGGCCAAGGAGAAGGTGGAGGGATATAGTGGATGAGTGTGTGGGAAACAGTGGTATGGAAGTCGGTGAGGCTTGGGGACTGACAAGAGATCGAGCTGTCTGGATGAATGTTTTGAAGAGAAGTGTCTGATCAGGGATTTGGCACACCTTTTTAACGGGGCAGCGTCCGGACTGACTCTATCTGATACGTGTACGTGAAGCTACAGAATGTGGTGAATGTTTTTGGCGAATCAGATAGAACCAGGATTCCTGGGGTTTTAATGTTGAGTGAATGGAAGCGTGGCCCATTGGACTGGGCAAACTTAGGCTGTCTGGACGTTGCTACTCCTCACCCGGCCCTAGGGTGGGAAACGAGGTCCAGATGATGATGATGATGATGATGATATGATGATGATGATGATGATGATGATGATGACAAAATATGCTTTACCACGGATGCCAACACAAAAGTAAATAGTTTAGTTTCGCCATATTGTGGAAGCAGCTAAATTCTGTAGTACCTGATGTTGGTTTGGGAGATTTAAGATAATGGGATGAATGAAAGAAGACAGGGAGACGGAGAGACAAGAAAATAGGTGATGTGTGAATATATACGACAGTGTGTCGTGTTGTTGGAAGAAAAATAGTTGCTTTAAAAAATAATGGTTGGATGTTTTGTTGCTGAAGCCACTCCTCTAGTAACACACTGTTTGGTATCACATCATTCTATTGGTTTTGTAAAGAAGGCAGTAACAATATTGGTAAGTGATTTATCATTTCATCGCCCTTATTTGTCTGATGTAAGAAAAAAAATACTCGTTTCTTTGATTCTGTTCAATTACACTCCTTAAAGTATTGTCTTACTTGACACAAATCTGCAGTAACATCAAATTATCTCCTAATCTCCAGATGCAGGACCAATCTCCTGAGGCAGGCCTGATCTCCTGAGGCAGGAATATTCTCCAAACGCAGAACAATTCTCTAGGGGCAGAACTAACCTCCCTAGGATTCCTAATAAAAGATGCATAAACAATGATGGTAAAGACCCAGCAGTGTGCCTCCACCCACCCGCCACCACATAAAATACCTGCTCATCTTTCTGATTCCACATCAGTTCTGTCCTGCTGTGAAAGTGGCCGGGGTTCTCACTCAACATTACCCACAACACCATCTGCCCTCACTATGTGCTGACCCGCCTCACCCAGCATTCCTTCCCTGAGTCGCACACTCCTTGGCAATGAAGGCTTCGTAACACCTCTTTGTCACCAAAGCGCCGAAGTGGTGACATGTGGAGGTGTAGGAGGACTACTGGGCCTTGGGATAGGCTACTGCCCCCGAGATATAGGCCCTGAAGCCTTTGCCCGGAGTCGGAGACATTAAAAAAAAAATATATATATATATATTTTGCGCATTTCAACATTTTAATCTACTGCAGTTTCTGAGGCAAACTACATATGTCGGTAGTAACATTAAGGTGCCATATGGGAAATAAAAATAGCTAAGCAGACGTAATTGAAGCCTCCTAATACATAGAGAATGTGTGTGTACGTGTGTGTGTGTGTGTGTGTGTGTGTGTGTGTGTGTGTGTGTGTGTGTGTGTGTGTGTGTGTGTGTGTGTGTGTGTGTGTGTGTTGAATCTTTGTCCAAGTCCGTCAAACTCTTCCACAAAACTGACACACAAACTCCATATCAGCAATACCCAGTCTCTCCACTTCTGCGTCAACACTCCAAGCCTCTCACATCTCTACTGTATAACATTGTTGGTGTAAAGGAAGAGCGATGTCCCAACACTGAACCTGTATCTTCACAATAAACACAACTTCATTCTGTGGGTGTAATGTCTTTCCTTCTGAACAACGCACGACGCTGGGAAATCACCACCCTTTCTTGATCTCCCCCTTCCTAATCTTCCTTTATTGAGCTTTTTTGTAGCACTTTCTCATCACCTCTTTCCCTCCCTTTTCTTCCTTATCATTATTTTTGTATTTCAATTGTCTTTATTTCCCTCTTCAGCCACTTTGTCTGCAGGAGTTTCCATTATAATATTTCCAGCATAAATTAACAGGTAATCTGGTGGAAACACAACAAGGCGTCCAGGTATGTGATATTCACCCGGTGTATATTAAACCCTTGAACCAGGTGTCGTACTGTTAATTATATTACTATTATCAAAACAATGACTCAGGTTAGGGGAAAGTGACTTGTAATTAAAGAGTAAATGAGTGGATAGATCTGAACCTCCAACTGGAAAGACTCTTAACTTGAATATATTGGTTTGAAGACGGGAAGAGTAGGATGAACAAGACGTCCTTTGCCTGAACGAGTTAACAGTCTCTCTCTCTCTCTCTCTCTCCTCCCAGTTCCTCCCACCTTTTCCTCCACCCCACCACACAGGACGAGGAATGCCACCACAAATCCACTGTACACTATCTCGCCTTCTTTCCGAGACACTCTCCCTTTAAGTGACATCGGGGGTTTTCACGGCCTTACCATAGAAACAATTACACATTGAATTAAGGCTTTAGGAGGACATATGTAGTTTTATATATTGTATACACTTTTTTTGTCTGGCATGGTCACTAAGCTCCTTAAACCCCTACACCGCGGGCATGTTTACCAATGTTTTGCGTGTCCCGCAGGGTTATTCGGGCTCCGACAGACTCTCAAAAAATATTTGCCAAAAATCAGTTATTAGTCCTAGAATATTAAAATTAATTTGCTTATGGCACATACCTTCAGCTTTCTCCTGGAATGATTGTTGAGCCTTCGTCGTTACCGAAGGACTTGTGGAGACCTCTGAAGTTGGGTAACGAAGTCTCCACTTTACACTTCCTGACAACCCGTAATATGATTACCACAGCCAGATATTAACCCTATAAACACTACTCTATGATTTTCAAGTAGTTTGGGATCCATACACCAAAAAAAAACCACTGTGAAAGCAAAGGAAATTACGAGCGCGTCTGACCGTCGCACTTGCGCTAGTTCACTCTTGGTACTTTGTCATTTATTATTCATAAAACCCCTCACACTTTATATTTCTATTACTATATCACACTTATATATATCTGGAGTCTTTCTCCATAAGTTTCCTTCAGTAGTATTAGTTTATTGTCACTGAAGTCATTCAATTTTTCAATCAGTAAAATACGTAGAGAGCCACAGATTCACTTTCACTGTTATAACATAAAGTATTTGTACTCATATTCTTATATTACTAATTACTTACATTACTGTTTACATTTTCTATTCTATTCTCAATATTTACCCTTCTATTTTACTTACACTATGTTATTCACTGTCACTTTCAGTAAGATAAAACTATAATACACTGTTCAATCATATGTACTGAACATCCATTGCTTTCACTTGCTATTTACACATTATTTACACATTATTTCCACATTACTTCCGCATTATTCTCCTTTCCCACTTGCACTGTTAGAACTGCTTCTGGCTGTGGTAATCAAAGAAGCAGGTAACATAGAGGGGAACCTGGCACTCAGCGCACTGCCAAGAGGTGCGTTTGTGCTCAGGTGTGCGGCGGGTGGTATGTGCACACACCTGACACCTGCGGATCGCAGCCTTCCTTTTCCCTGTGGCAGGCATTAGTTCCAGTCTGTGCCGATCCATATACGCCCTCTGCTCAAGTCGGTCGGGAAGTGTTACTGGATGGCGCCTTGGAGTTGCTGCTGTCACCCTACCATATCTTTCCAGCAGCTGCTGGACACAAGTCCTGGCGAACAACCTCAGGGAGAAGGACTTGGGTGGCTTGACCTTCATCTTGTACAGGATGAAGGCGTTCAGCATCGTCATATCTATGAGATGCAGAAAAACTTTCCTGTACCACCTAGTATTCTTCCTGAGGCAGTCGATCTCACCAATCATCATGTCGGACTTGTCCACCAGCCGCATGTTGATATTGTAGTCCAACACAGCATCAGGTTTCATCACAGGTTCGCCTGTCCTATGGTCGACCTTCCCATTGTCTGTCATCTCCCCCTTATGTACGGTGGTGAGCATGTGCACGACCCTCTTGTCATGCCACCATATTGCCAGCATCTTCTCAGACTTGCGTAGGTGCACGTCTCCTCGCTGTGAGGTTCCTGCCTCTGTGAATTTAGGGAAGTGGGCACGATTACTTTTGACAGTGCCGCAGGAGCCAATGCCGTGCTCAGAAAGGTATTTGGCAAGTTTTGGTGCTGTATAGTAGTTGTCTGTATACAGCACATGATTCCCACCAAAATACTTTTCAAGGAGCACTTTCACTACACAGCCTGAGAAGCCAAGGGGGTGTGTTTTATCCAGATCGACAGTGCTGGCTGAATAAATTACGAAGACAAGGATGTACCCCGTCTTACAGTCGCACAGTACAAAGAACTTAATTCCAAAGCGATGGCGTTTGCTTGGAATGTACTGAACAAACCGAAGACGTCCTCTGAACAAAACCAAGGATTCGTCAATGACAACCTTCTGAAAGGGGTGGAAGAATGACATAAACTTATCCTTCATTCTGCTCAGAATCTCCCGGATCTTCCAGAGTGGGTCGGTTTGGGAAGGTACATCGTTGTCGGCAAAGTGCAGGTTTCCCATGATGTTCCGGAAGCGATCTCTGGCCATGTACTTATTGAAGGTGGGTGAGGGTAGTAAGGGGTCCATGGACCAGTATTCTTCCAACTCATGCTTCTTGGAGTGTGGCATGAGAAGCATGAGGGCAAAGAACACATACAGCTCCTGCACTCCCAACATGGACCACTGTTGCATCTTGGCTGCACCTGTACCACTTGCAGCACGTTGTGATTCATACCTGTTGGTCTCATCACATATGTGCTGCATGCCTTCGTCATCTAGGAAGGCCAAAAGATAGTCCACACACTCAGCATTATCGTCAATAGTGAAGGCAGGCTGAACTCCTGAGGAGCTCTCATGAAACACTAAATGTTCAGGCACAAAATCGGACCCTTCTGTCCATGCGAAGGTGTCCAGGATTCCCTGTCGTGGCGGTGTAGAGTGGGTGGTGGTGGTGTGTGGCTGTGAGGAAGATTTACCCCATTCAAGGTCACTCGCACTGACCCTGGGTTGCCGTACAGCACTAGCAGCCCTTACCCTACTACCAACTCTACTTTTACAAGTCCGGGATTTACCTCTTCCTCTACTGCCTGCCTTCACTGTTGATGCTGGTGGTGACTCTGATGACGAAGACTCCGGAGATAACTCAGCCGAAGATGAGGAAGAAATGAGTGAAGTGGGGCTTGGGGAACGGGGAGGTGAATCAACTTGGGACTCATGGTGGGCTGGGTCACTCGGGGGCATTGTTCTGGGGCTAACACGCCACCTTTTCACTCCCTTCCCAAATTCCTTGCCTTGCTGCATTAACAGCTCCTTTCCCTTGGAGCTAGGGATAACTTCCGACACTGAAGCACTCGTACTATGGTCCTTTCGCAGCAAGAAGTCCGTTCAGGGTGTGGCAGAAGTTGGGATTTCCCCGAGTGCGACGGTGCCAATTTGACCACCAATTATCGGATTATCACTCTGTATCCCTACCTACCCCTATCCCACCTGTTTCTCTCTCTCTCTCTCTCTCTCTCTCTCTATGTATATATATATATATATATATATATATATATATATATATACATAAAGAAATAGGTAGTTCCAGGTGAATGTAAATGTCACTTAGGCTTCTCCCTTCCTTTGATATATATTTTTATTACAGACATCGATTACAAGGCATAATTCAAAGGGGAAATTACCGTGGTAATGTAGCGAATGAATGCACGTGAGGTGTTGTCAGGTGATAATTAGCCAATTCCTTGTGTATAACACTATCATTTACCTTATTTTTTTTTTGGTATATATTATTTTGTATAAGTATAGGCCATAGGGCTTATTTCATTGGATGAAATCTGTGGAAAAATCCGGGGCAAATTTGCTTAGCACAGCGCGGCGTGGGAGGTGAGAGGACAGGGTAATCGAGGGCAGGTACGGAGGGGAGTCAGGAAGGGGGTAAAGTTGCTAAAATGTCAACAATGGATGGGCATACAGATGAGATTTGGAGTGCTGACTAGTGTTGGACATTGGCAGTACTGATAGATGATACAAGCCACCACTTGAGAGCCCGGAATAATTCAAAATAACACAGAATCACAAAAGTGACGCCCCGCGGTATGATCCATTGTGGCCGAGCGTCACGAAAGTGACGCCCTGCGGTTAAGGGGTTAAACTGATTCCTGAGAGTCTTGGTATTGTAATGAAGCGAAGTAAGTACAGTATTGTCTTTTTTTTTTTCCAAGGTACTTTTTTTTTTTTGTCTGGCGACGACACACACGACGACTAAAACCAGTGGTGGTGGGGATGATGATGATGATGATGATGATGACAGTGGTGATTGTGATAATGATGAATACAGCAGTAATGATGACAGTATACAACATCAAATACTCCATCCATCCACTCTCCAATCCTTTGTTGTCCATCAGTAAGGTAAGAGCCAGCAGGGGCTATGTTACTCAGTCCAAGTATTTAACGCCAGTGTAACCAGTCACTCGTCACTGAGCAGCATTGTGTAACAAGTTAACGCAAACCTACCCTGACATTTAACCATTATGGGTCACATCCAATTGGAACGTCTTAACCCACTACACCACCAGGCGTCCACTGGATGGGAATACAGTCACCACACAAAGCAGAAATTAACTCCCTGCTTTACACCAATAATATTATCATCATATAATAAAAACACCTGATAATAATAATTTTAATTGCAAAATGAAGAGAACAATGGTTATTATGCTAAAAGCAACAACAACAACAACAATAGGGATAACAATGATAACTGACTTATTAAAAACAGTAGTAGCTAATAATAATAATAATAATAATAATAATAATAATAATAATAATAATAATGATAATAATAATAATAATAGCTCTATCCTAGAGTGCCAAAACAAAGTCTGGCATGATCCTTCTGTATAGCAAACTCTTTGTTATAGCTACTTGGGTGTCAAATTCTGTAACCATTGTATTAAGGTGCAAGTTAATTCTTTACCACTTAAAGGATTAACTTGCTTTCCTTCTTGTCGCATTTCTAAAACAACTAAACAGGCTGCGACACAAGGGTGTATTTTTTTTTTTTTAATACCGGTAGCTAACTGTCAGTGTGGTGCAAAAAAAATTTGATGAGGACGTAAATTACTATAATTTGAGTGTATTTCCCAATAATATCAGTTTTGTGCGTAAACTCCTGTAAACGAACAAGTTTGCTCTTTGGTATTATTATTATTTTGGTCAACTATAACGTTGGGGTTGACCTGAACCAGTACACCACTACGATGATGCCACACCGTCACCTGGAGAGGATTCCTGTGACACATCAGCAATAAAACTCGGTCCATAACTGCTGGCTGTAGAGCGTCAACAAACGAACAGATGACAACCAGACCCATGGACGACTCTAACTGACCCGCCCAAGGCTCTCGATTTTGTCTTCAGGAATGTTACCAACCACCCTCACTTGATTGCAACGTATCATAAGGACAAAACATACAAACCTGCCCTACCCAAGGTCCCTAAACATACCTGCCCTACCTAAGGCCTCGTAACAAACCTGCCCTACCTAAGGCCCCTAAACAAACCTGCCCTACCTAAGGCCTCGTAACAAACCTGCCCCACCTAAGGCCCCTAAACAAACCTGCCCTACCTAAGGCCCCTAAACAAACCTGCCCTACTTAAGGCCCCTAAACAAACCTGCCCTACCTAAGGCCCCTAAACAAACCTGCCCTACGTAAGGCCCCTAAACCTGCCCTACCTAAAGCCCCGTAACAAACCTGCCCTGCCTAAGGCTCATATTTTGTGGCAGTCACTGTATAATGTCTGATTGTTCTCAGCTCTTCTCGTCAGTGGGATGTTCAAACTAATCATTGGCATCGTCAAACGAGGTGGAAGGCTAATTGCTTCATCCCTCTCCTACACACACACACACACACACACACACACACACACACACACACACACACACACACACACACACACACACACACACACACACACACACACACACACACACACACACACACACACACACACACACACACACACACACACACACACACACACACACACACACACACACACACACACACACACACACACACACACACACACACACACACACACACACACACACACACACACACACACACACACACACACACACACACACACACACACACACACACACACACACACACACACACACACACACACACACACACACACACACACACACACACACACACACACACACACACACACACACACACACACACACACACACACACACACACACACACACACACACACACACACACACACACACACACACACACACACACACACACACACACACACACACACACACACACACACACACACACACACACACACACACACACACACACACACACACACACACACACACACACACACACACACACACACACACACACACACACACACACACACACACACACACACACACACACACACACACACACACACACACACACACACACACACACACACACACACACACACACACACACACACACACACACACACACACACACACACACACACACACACACACACACACACACACACACACACACACACACACACACACACACACACACACACACACACACACACACACACACACACACACACACACACACACACACACACACACACACACACACACACACACACACACACACACACACACACACACACACACACACACACACACACACACACACACACACACACACACACACACACACACACACACACACACACACACACACACACACACACACACACACACACACACACACACACACACACACACACACACACACACACACACACACACACACACACACACACACACACACACACACACACACACACACACACACACACACACACACACACACACACACACACACACACACACACACACACACACACACACACACACACACACACACACACACACACACACACACACACACACACACACACACACACACACACACACACACTTTCTTCCCTCACTAACACACCCTCACCTTCGAACACAAAGCCACTTCTCTCCAGCCATACAATTAGGAGGCCAAATCAAATTAGTTATCCCAGATGTCTGTACTCTCGCTACATCACCCTCTAATTATCATACCAACAACAATTACACGGCGTTTATGAGCCAATTGGCATAAATATCCGCTTTAATTACACTGTACATTGTGTTAATATGTTTCCACCCGCTAAATGCTTCACCAAAAAGTCCTAACTTAGCAGGGTCGTAAAGTGATGGTCATTATAGGGACATACTACATTGATCTTCCTGCTGTTTTGTGCATTTCTCAATATTTACAATGTAAAAGGTCATATTCTTTACCCTCCACATATTCCATTATCAGTGCCATTGCAATTTCAGTACCGGTTTCAATGGCCGTATTCTTGTCAGCGAAGGCGGCTCTTAACACCTCTTCCTAATTCATTTTTCTGGGTAAAGTATGTTCATTTCTAGCTATATTATTTATATAAGCTATATCAATATTAAACAGGAAAATATCACTAAAAGGAATATGTAATTACCGTATATACCGAATGCAAAACGGTTAGCTAAGCAAGGATTAGAAAGCTTCCAAACCCCAAGAAATTATGATTCAGTATTAAGAGTTCGTCCAGACAGTATTTATTAACAATCATCATTATTGCATGGTAAAAGATACAAACACCTTTAGTTTGAGGTGTGTGTGTGTGTGTGTGTGTGTGTGTGTGTGTGTGTGTGTGTGTGTGTGTGTGTGTGTGTGTGTGTGTGTGTGTGAGAGAGAGAGAGAGAGAAAGAGAGAGAGAGAGAGAGGGGGGGGGAGATAAAAGTGAGAGTTTGTAAGTGAAGGGTAAAAGTATGACTGAGAGGTGCGGGTGTGTTTATGTGAAAAGTGGGGATTTGTTAGTAAGGGGCTAGTGTGTAAGTGAAAGTAGGTTTATAAGTGAGACGTGGGGACATGTAAGTAGGAAATGAGAGTGTGTGAGTGAACGGTGAGTGAAATGATGGCGTGTGAATAAGGGTATGTGAGTGAGATAGTAAGGGTGTGTCAGGGTGTGCGCGCGAGTGTTTAAATGAGATAGTGAGGGTGTGTAAGTGAGCTAGTGAGGATGTGTCAGTAAAGGTGTTTTAATTAACTTGTGAAGGTGTGCACAAGTGGGGTATTCTCTGGACCTTGGGTGAATGAGGGTGCATAATTATGTTAATGAAAGTGTGTGTGAGTGAGTAACGAAGGTGTGTGAGTGAGGGTGGACGTGCAGGGTATCATTAATATACTAACTAGAGGTGGTGTGAGAGTGAAAGTATGCATGTGTAGTCAGGGACAAATTTCTCCTACCGTTTCACAGCACCCAAGTCACACTTAAAACATGTCTATCACTTTCCTCCCTTATGCACCATACCAACTCACAGAGAATCCTACCAAACTTGCATCATTTCAGGATATTAGCCAGTACAGGGAAATGAGAAAAGGTAGGACGAAGGTTTGTCCCCAACTATAGTCGGATTCCCGCCTGTTTGCGGCGGGGGTGTGGCCAGCACCTGTGGGCAATGGTGCCACGTTTCCCCAACTTGCGATGTGAAACGGAAGCTATTTATGTACAAGGCATCACAAATTCGATAAATTCAGATGAATAAAACTTACACTTGTGTATTTTGATGGATGAATCAACAGTAATCTTATTATGCATAAAATATTTATACAGTAACACAGAAACATGGCACACATATTGTACAGTGTTGCTAAAAGATATTGTAGTCACTTTTATTGGTTTTTAGCGTAGTTTTAGGGTGGGTAATAATATCACAGTTATGGATATAAGATAATGAGCCTGAAAAAAGAAGAAATATGCCAATATCCAAAGTAAAAGAAATAATTCATGTAATTCTTGTGAGTGGCAATACTTACACATCCATCTGGCCTAAAATAAATGTCCCAAGGGAGAATGAGGAGATTCAATGTCCCAAGAGAGAGAGAGAGAGAGAGAGGGAGAGGGAGAGGGAGAGAGAGAGAGAGGCATGCATTGAATGCATTGTCGGCATCACTTAATATAACAAAACCAAATTAACAAATGAAAGCACAATTATAAATAACTTATAAAAGAATCAAAAGTACTCAGGGTGGCTCACATTTCCCGCCAGGAGAGAGAGAGAGAGAGAGAGAGAGAGAGAGAGAGAGAGAGGAGGGGGGAGAGAGAGAGAGAGGTCTGTCACTGCCTTTGTATTCATTTGTTCCTTTGTACATACTGCACACACTGATATACATTGTTCCTATTGATGCACATATATCTATACACGTAATTTCTCTCTCTCTCTCTCTCTCTCTCTCTCTCTCTCTCTCTCTCTCTCTCTCTCTCTCTCTCTCTCTCTCTCTTCTAATACTGACCACGTGGTAGGTGAATCCAGCCCCCCCGTCCCCTCTCCTCCCTTCTTAATCCCTCCTGGGTGTCTCAGGTCAAATCCCCCTTCACACTTCCCCTCCCCCCTGGACCACTACGTCGGGGTGTATGAATCAGTAACGTAACAAACCTCTCAGCAGACAGTAACTTTGACACTCCATCTACTACTAAATATGACAAAACCAAATTAACAAATGAAAGCACAATTATAAATAACTTATAAAAGAATCAAAAGTACTCAGGGTGGCTCACATTTCCCGCCAGGAGAGAGAGAGAGAGAGAGAGAGAGAGAGAGAGAGAGAGAGAGAGAGAGAGATAACGGTATAGAAAACGTGGCAACACTGTACACAGGTGCGAGCCGCGCCACGGCCGCGAGCGCGCGCGAGTCCTACTATACATGTTAGTCCATGCAGTGAAGTGTGTGTAACGCATGTACGAACAAGGACACTGAGGAGCATCACTGTCCCGGTATTATTTTGTCCACTAATCCGACTAGGGCAGGACTGAACGCCAATTAACAGAGGCCGGTCAGTTAGTTAACAGACTTGTGTCTCGTTCGTTACTGGAATTACCAGACAAATCTCTTCATCAACTAAGATAGGCGATGCTCTCAAACCCACAGAATCGACAACAGCTCTCGGTCCGTCAGTCCTTTCAGTACAAGGGCCTGGTGGGGGTTCCCGTATTTTTGTAATGGTGTGTGTGGTTTGGTACGGTACTGTATGCAGGCCTTCATTAATTCCCTACATAATGAGGGTGTGTGAGTGGTTAATGTGTGTGTGTGTGTGTGTGTGTGTGTGTGTGTGTGTGTGTGTGTGTGTGTGTGTGTGTGTGTGTGTGTGTGTGGCCACGCAAGCTGTCATTGGGAGATTGTGAGTGTGTGAATAAGAGTGTGAGAGTAAGAGCAATGATACCCTAGCTAGTGTGTGTGTGTGTGTGGTGTCATGCAGGCTTTCAGTTACTGCCATGCTAGTAAGGGTGTGTGGGTGTTATAGTAGAAGTGTGTAAGTGCGTTGGTATGAATACCAGTGTTTGTCGGGATGCACCTGTTCATTATCAACCTTGTCAGTGAAGTCAGCCTAAGTGATCGTGTTAACGAGGAAAAGCGTGGTAGTATGATCATGCAGGTTGTTATTAATACCCTACCTAGCGATGGTGTGCGAGTGAGGAAGTGGGTATGCAGTGTGCTTGTGATGGTGTGTGAGAGGTGAGGGAGTGTGTTAATGTGGGTGAGGAAGCGAGCTAATCCGAGTGAGGTACTGGGAAGGGGTATATAGGGTTTCATTAATAACCTATCTCTAAAGCAAACAGCAGAGCACAACAGCATAACACAGTACACCAAATCAAACTTCACCTATTGCCCCCCACCCACGTTGTTGCCAACCTCCGCCATTGGCTAGTTTCACCCGCCCTCTGTATATTTCCTGGTTAAAGTTGAGTTAGTTCGGTGCGCGAGAAGTTGGTGCGGTGGCTGGTGGGTCTGGCAGGAGGGTTGATTGATAAATTGGCTTTGATGGATGTGTGGGTCACTGGGTGTGGGTGTGGGTGATTAGTAACTGGTGAGAGGGTGAGAGTAAGGCAGTAAGAGGGTGAGGGTATACATATAATATGGAAAGCATGTGTGAGTGAATGGGAGTGGGTGTAAGGCTGAGAACAATACAGTGCTTGATGGTGAAGGTGAAGGTGTATGAAAAGGAGAGAGAGGGTGTGTGAGAGGGAGGGTGAAGGTGAATGCATGCGAGATAAATGGTGGTGAGTCAAAAAGTGGATGAGTGAGATTAACTGGTGTTTGCTGGAGAGGGTGAAGGTATTTGAAAGAAGGGGTGAGGGTGTATGATGCGAAGGGTGAGGATGAATGAGTGAGTGAAAATGTGTATGACTGAGAGTGAAGGGATGTGTGTTGTGGACAGTAAGACTGAAGATGTGCGAGAGTAAAAGAGTCAGAATGAAAGAGTGTGTGTGTGTGTGTGTGTGTGTGTGTGTGTGTGTGTGTGTGTGTGTGTGTGTGTGTGTGTGTGTGTGTGTGTGTGTGTGTGTGTGTGTGTGTGTGTGTGTGTGTGTGTGTGTGTGTGTGTGTGTGTGTGTGTGTGTGTGTGTGTGTGTGTGTGTGTGTGTGTGTGTGTGTGTGTGTGTGTGTGTGTGTGTGTGTGTGTGTGTGTGTGTGTGTGTGTGTGTGTGTGTGTGTGTGTGTGTGTGTGTGTGTGTGTGTGTGTGTGTGTGTGTGTGTGTGTGTGTGTGTGTGTGTGTGTGTGTGTGTGTGTGTGTGTGTGTGTGTGTGTGTGTGTGTGTGTGTGTGTGTGTGTGTGTGTGTGTGTGTGTGTGTGTGTGTGTGTGTGTGTGTGTGTGTGTGTGTGTGTGTGTGTGTGTGTGTGTGTGTGTGTGTGTGTGTGTGTGTGTGTGTGTGTGTGTGTGTGTGTGTGTGTGTGTGTGTGTGTGTGTGTGTGTGTGTGTGTGTGTGTGTGTGTGTGTGTGTGTGTGTGTGTGTGTGTGTGTGTGTGTGTGTGTGTGAGTGAAAATGTGCAGGAATGAAAATGTGAGTGTTTGTGTGTAGAGGCTAAGGGTATGTGAAGGGTATGTTGAGAGTGTTTGATGGACAGTGTGTGGGTGTGTCAGAAAGGGTAAAGAGTGATTAATACTGTATACAGTGTACACTACACCAAACCACACCAGACTACACCAGAGGTCATCAGGACATACTAGGCTTCAACTTATTCCATCACATCAACAACAGATATCAGAATGGCCTAACGACATAATACACATCACATACTACACATCACATCATACTACACAACATCACATCATACTACACAACATCACATCACTCTACACCACATCACATCACTCTACACATCACACTACACTACACCGCATCATGTTACACTCCACCACAACACACCACATTACATCACACTACACCACATCACATCACACTATACATCACACAATACTACACCACATCACACCACACTAGTCCACATCACATCACACTACACCACATCATACTGCACATCACATCACATTACACCACATCACATCACACAACGCCACATCACATTACACTACACCACATCACATCGCATTACACCACATCACATCATGTTACACCACATCACATCACACTACACCACATCACACTACATCAGATCTCACCACACTACACCACATCGGAATACATGAAATCACACCACAAAACATCCCATCTTTTTAAAGCAAATCACACACACACAATTTACCATAACATATAACACTACACAGCACATCACAACGCTACATCACATAACAAGCCACACAACAGTTCAGTACAACACAACACCATACCACACGACACGACACGACACGACACGACACCACACCACACGACACCACACCACACCACACCACACCACACAACAACAAGCCATACAACAGTACAGTACAGCACATAACACCATACCACAGAACAGCACACCACACTACACCACACCGGGGCAAATCAAATCCAAGCACACACACCAGCCTTTTGCATGCCTCCCCCACCGCATTATACCAGGATATACCAACAAGAAAAATACGAGCCAGGACTCATCAACCTCCGTCAGTGTTGGCAAATCCGGGGTTATGTCACCAGCACACAACATTCCTTATACATCTCAGCAATATGGCACAGGTTGTTTCTTCTCATATTTCATATTTCATATTTGTATGTTGTGGGGTAATAGTCTTGCGTATCATATGCCTTCCAGTACAGACACTCCTTGGCTCAAGTTCAGGGTGTTTTCTGGAATATAACATTTTACATACAACTGATACTGGAAACGGGGGGGGGGGAAGTAATCCGAGTAATTAGCTATATAATTGGTAGGCCTACATGATCTTTAATAAACATTCTTCTGCAGTTATTGAGGATTAATAAGAAAAACGTCTATAAATACTACTTATAACAAGGACTTATTGTATTTGATTACTTATGATTGGTTGCAAATTATTGTTTTTCATCTTTGTCACATCATTCGTGGAATGCTGTCAGTTTCTGTATGTAATTATTGTATAAAAAAGAAATATCATTAACACTAATATCTGCTTATTTTTCTCTTGAAACCCATCCGTGTTGGAGTCCCTTCAATTTTTAATTGTCATCACCATCAGCAGCAGCACCATTACCCTATCCCTATTTTCCCACTAATACGTACAACATTTGAGGGGACATAGAGACAAAAGTAAAACTATCACTACATTACCTACTGTATTGAACTGGACCATACTGTACTTTCATACAATCATCATTTGAACTCTTTGAACTCATTCTTGGTTCCACCTCACAGGCCAAAGTAGTTTTTAATGATTAATACTGATACAGAATATTAACTTAATTATGAAAAGGTACTATGTTCCTTCATCTCCCATCCCTTCATGTAGAAATCTGGTCAGATTTATTTATGAGTTTTGTTTTAGTTTTACTCCGTATTATTTGAGACTGACAAGGTATTTGGAGATAGTTTACTGTGTGATGTCAGTTAATGTCATTATACTCAGTAACCTATCCCTGCTATACCCACACCCGCATTACTAAAGTGCCTGTCATCAGCACCTGCAGCACACTGATTCACCCACATCCACATTCACACCTTCACTAAGCAGCAGGAAATAGTATGACTGAAGCCAGCATAAGGACAACAAGTGGGTCACATCAAGGAGGCCAGTCTACTGAATATGGATACTGGTATAGAAGTATATAATGAAAAATAAAATAAATCCTTCCTAAAACTAGCAGGGCTTTTGCGTGTAAAGTCACAGCCATATGTAGCTCGTTATCTCTGTGATTAATTAAAAAGTTTCTGGATGAAGAAGTGTTTATTAATTGCATGACTATGTACTGCTGTCGCAATACCGAACATCTGTGGAGTTACTGGTTATGCAGTCATTGCCAGAAATCAACACACACACACACACACACACACACACACACACACACACACACACACACACACACACACACACACACACACACACACACACACACACACACACACACACACACACACACACACACACACACACACACACACACACACACACACACACACACACACACACACACACACACACACACACACACACACACACACACACACACACACACACACACACACACACACACACACACACACACACACACACACACACACACACACACACACACACACACACACACACACACACACACACACACACACACACACACACACACACACACACACACACACACACACACACACACACACACACACACACACACACACACACACACACACACACACACACACACACACACACACACACACACACACACACACACACACACACACACACACACACACACACACACACACACACACACACACACACACACACACACACACACACACACACACACACACACACACACACACACACACACACACACACACACACACACACACACACACACACACACACACACACACACACACACACACACACACACACACACACACACACACACACACACACACACACACACACACACACACACACACACACACACACACACACACACACACACACACACACACACACACACACACACACACACACACACACACACACACACACACACACACACACACACACACACACACACACACACACACACACACACACACACACACACACACACACACACACACACACACACACACACACACACACACACACACACACACACACACACAAAGAAACGGTAAAGAAGTCGACTATGCCAGTTTGTTCTTGCTGCCTCCAGATGATTTGTTGACTTTGTATAAACTGCTGATAGTGATAAGATTACAGACTCCATTAACACCGTCACAGTGTGTCCATTACCTGAATACAACCGTGTAAAGACAGCAAGTCCAACTATTATATACTTTTTTATGTATGGAGGACAACTGAAATCTGGTGTATGGAATTTTTCTTATTTATTTTCCATCCTCTGTTCATCTTTCGTATGAGAGAGAGAGAGAGAGAGAGAGAGAGAGAGAGAGAGAGAGAGAGATGGAATAGTACTCACCACCAACCTCAGCCTCAGGACAACACTTACCTCTAAGTGAGAAATGGTGAAGTTAATAAACGGAGACTTGATTGCCAATACCCTGAGTCGCATGCATAAATATATATGTATTTAAATAAATAAATAGGCATAAAAACAGGAGCACTGACAGAACAACATCCGCAACCTACAACTGCTTTACGGATCTAACATTTGGCACTAACCGTGGCCTTGTGTTTCAACCAACTGTTCACTATACCACCGTACTGCTGTATTTCCTGGCCCTAAAATAATCCTCCCAACAAGTTTGGTCTATACTTGATCAAAACTAGTTAAGTTGAGCTTGTCATCCTGTCTTCATCTTTGACCTTGCCCTGTGATCTTGACCTTGGACTGATTGTTCTAAAAATCGAACTTTATTCTTGCCTTAACTTCAGCTCTTACACCACATTTGACTGTAATTACATGAAATCGTTTAAGCTGACCTTTTTATGTGACCTTGACCTTTGACCTACTCTTCTATAAAAAAAAAAAAAAAAGTAAATCAAGCTCATGACCGGCTCTTAACCCTCCAAACAAGCTTGACCCAAAATATATCGCAAAAAAAGAAATCGTTTAGTTAATCTGTTCCACTGACACACGAGGGTCAAAACTGAACATTGTTTTATGATCTTCAACTTTAACCTGCTGTTCTCAAAATCGAATTCCTTTATCCTTGCCTTATTCTCAGCAGTTCCTCCACGTTTATCAGATTTTCATTAAAGCTGTTCAAACGATCGAGTTAAGTCAAACTCTGACCTAATCCAGTGGATCTGACTTTGACATTTTCTTCTAAAAACACAACAGGTCAATCCGTTGGCTGTCAGTTAAAACCTGAGTTACTTTATTTAAACACACACACACACACACACACACACACACACACACACACACACACACACACACACACACACACACACACACACACACACACACACACACACACACACACACACACACACACACACACACACACACACACACACACACACACACACACACACACACACACACACACACACACACACACACACACACACACACACACACACACACACACACACACACACACACACACACACACACACACACACACACACACACACACACAGTATATCCCAAGGTATTCTCTGATCACCAGACACTCCAGGCCACCAACATCCACCCTGCTACATGTCACCCGACGCTCAGGGACAGAAGCAATTTTCACACACACCTCCTGCTCCCCACCCCCTTGCTGCCTCCCACAGTCCCCTTCCTTCCTCTGGGATGTGTCATGTGTTGTGGGTGTTAGATCTCTCCATACGAGGATGACAGGAAAGGTGGGGGAAGGAGTTGCTGTGAGGGAAAACAATGGGGAGGGACTGGGGAAGAAGTGAAGGGTATTAAGAGGAAGGAAGTGGGAAACGAGTGAGGGGAGGACTAAGGGAGGGAAGGAGAGATATTGGGGAAGAATGTGGAAAGAGTGGGAGAAAGATATGAGACATGAGGAAATGAGTGGGAAAAGGAAGGGAGGGGAGATGCAAGTACCGTGATAAACGGGGAAAGTATGAGCAAGGAATGGTGGGATGGCAAGGGAAGGAACTGGTGTGAGGAGAAAGAACTGGGAAGAAGTAAAAAAAGGAGTGTGATAGGGGGGTGGGTGGATGAGTAGTAAGAATATAGGTCCATGGGGATTAGGTTCATGGTGGGAATTGGTCCATGTGGGAAAACAGGTTCATGAGGAATATGTCCCTGGGGAAACGGGTCCAGGTAGGAACACACAACAAACACGTACAATTAGGTCCAAAGGTGAACTACTTCCGTGGAAGAAAATAGGTCCATGAATGAATTTAGTGTTTTGCCATTGTGTGAACATAAGTTTATAGGGGGAGATTGGTTATGATGAAAATATGGTAAGTTCACGGAGGAAATAACTCTAAGGGGGGAAATAGGTACACAGGGAAGAAGAAGTTGGAGTAAAAATGGGTTGATGAGGAAGTGAGTCAGTGTGTATAACAGGTCCATGGGGGAATAAAGGCTAATGGTAGAAAACGGGTCCATGGAAATAACAGATTCATGGGAAAAATAGGTCCATGAAGGAAAACATGTCATGAGGAAAAATAGGCCTATGGGTAAGAAAGGGGTCTGTGGGGATAAACAGATCCATGGAGAAAATATACTCATAAGCAATAACAGACTCGTAGGGAAAATGGGTCCATCGGAGAAAAATAGGTCCAAGGAAGGAAAATGTGTTCATGGTGAAAGATTCGTCTGTGTGGGAAGAGCTCCCTTGTAGAACATACCTGGGTGGTAGTTGATGCCTAGGGGGCTTAGGTGCCAGTATGCCAGATTTTATGTTATGTTAAATTATTGAATATAATTCTTCCAGGGTCACACACACACACACACACACACACACACACACACACACACACACACACACACACACACACACACACACACACACACACACACACACACGCACACGCACACGCACACGCACACGCACACGCACACGCACACGCACACACGCACACGCACACGCACACGCACACGCACACGCACACACACACGCACACGCACACACACACACACACACACGCACACACACACACGCACACGCACACGCACACACACACGCACACGCACACACACACACACACACACACACAATCACTACCCATAATGGAACAGCCGTGTATCCAAGACAACACACACACACACACACACACACACACACACATCACTACCAATGCACAGATATATTATAATAAATGAAGACTGCTAGGAACCAGTCTTATGCTGGTATGTGGACTCCAGGACCTATTACAAGCGCATTAGACTGATTGTATATTCGTTTGGTACACAAATACACCCACCAGACACTTGACACTCAAATCAGAGTGACTATCAACGAGACGCAACAGGATAACACCAAAGGTTTGTGATAAAGGGTAACATGTGGGTGTACGAGTAGACTTGTTTATGGTAATATTGGTTGGGATGGTTCATAAATAAGGCGTCTCTTTTTTTTTTTTATGCTAAGAAGAAGGATCCAAAGCCCACAAGAACGCAAAAACTGTTCCTTCCAAGAGAAGAACAAACTACAAGAGAGAGCCAAATTCAAAATCCGATCATTTCGAGATGCCTGGACACAAGGCGTTTGAAAGACTGGAGTTCATAGGAAGCAGGAAATACAGACAGAGGGAGACAGTTCCAGAGATAGCCTGTTGCATAAATGAAGGACTGAGAGTAAAGGTTAACTCTTGCATTAGAGAGTTGGACAGAAAAAGGATGAGAGTTTGCTGCTTGACGGGTGCTACGCTCCCGTCGTAGAGGTAGAGGAATGCATGCAGACAGTTCAGAGGAGCAGCAACAATTGAAGTAGCGATAGAAAAGAGATAAAGATGCGACAGTGCGGCGAAGAGACAGAGGATGAAGGGAGCCAGAAAGAGTACGAGAGTCAATGAGACGAAAAGCCTTTGACTCCACCCTATTGAGAAGAGCTGTATGTGGAGAACCTCCCCACACATGCGAGTTGTACTCCACACAGGGGCGGATAAAACCCGTGTATAAAATCAACGATAGTGCAAGGGTAAAAAGGGAATGGAGTCAGCTTAGCACAGATAATCTCTTGGAAGCAAATTTTACAAGAGATGTAATATGATCTTTCCAAGATAAATCTCGAGTAAACGAAACCCCAAGCATGTTCAAGGATGATGCAGGATTAAGCTGAGCATTATTAAACATTAGTGGGTACACCTGAGGAAGATTTTGTCAGGTTGATAGGTGTAAGAACTGAGTCTTTGATGCATTAAAAACAAGATTTTTTTTTACCCCAGTCAGAGGTACGAGTCAAGTCAGACATTAGGTGTGCTATAGCCTCATCCCTTGTTTGTTGAAGTAACTGCAGAGATGGACGTTGCGGGAACCGAATGGAAAGGTGAAGGGTGGAATCATCAGCGTACGAGTGGATAGGGTTAGATGTACAGCTTAGAAGGTCATTGATGAATAAAAGGAAGAGAGTTGGTGATAGGACAGAGCCCTGAGGAACACCACTGTTGATAGATCTAGGAGAAGAATGATGGCTGTCTACAACAGCAGCTATAGAACAACCAAATAGGAAGCTATAGATGAAGGCACAGATAGAAGGATTGAATCCGTAAGAGGGCAGTTTGGAAATTAAAGATTTATGCCAGACTCGATCGAATGCCTTTGAGATGTCAAGTGCAATGTCAAAGCTTTCGCCAAAGTCCCGAAAGGAGGATGACCAGGAGTCTGAAAGGTCGCCAGTGGAGCATCCTTGACGGAACCCATACTGACGATCAGAAAGAAGGTTTTGATTGGAAAGATGCCTTAAAATTTTTCTATTAAGAATAGACTCGAAAACTTTTGAATTACAGGATGTTAAAGCAATTAGACAATAGTTAGAGGGTTGGGAATGGTCACCCTTCTTTGGGCATGGCTGAATGAGAGCAAACTTCCAGCAAGAAGGTAAGGTACAAGCTGATAAACAAAGACGAAAGAGTTTGCCTAGGCAGGGTGTAAGCACAGAAGCACAGTTCTTGAGGACAACAGGAGGGACTCCATCAGGCTTCTATGTCTTGTTAGTATTGAGGCCTGTCATGGCAGAAAATACATCAGCTGAAGAAATTTTAATGTCAGCCATGAGGAAGTCAGAGGGGGGAAGTGAAGGAGGGACAGCACCGGAATCGTCTAAGGTGGAATTGGAGGAGAAAGTCTGTGCGAAGAGATCTGCTGTATCAGTAGAATAAATAGCTACAGAACCACCAGAGTAGAAAAGAGGAGGGAAGGATGATGAGGTAAAGTTGTTAGAAAGGTTTTTGGCAAGGTGCCAGAAGAAGCGGGAAGAATTTGAGTTGGAGAGTTGAGAGTATTTAGTACGGCTGAAATTATTTTTAGCAAAGCGAAGAACAGACTTACTACGATTCCGGGCAGGAACATAAGCAAAATGTGATTCAGTTTTTTTTTTTTTTTTTTTTATGTGTCCGACTCTGGGCATAGGCTTCACAGCCTGCTATCAAGGCCCAGCAGTCCTCCTACATACCATACACCTCTACATGTCACCACTTCGGCGCTAACACCCACCGTCCATATTGAATACATGCTAGGGCTGTCTCCTACAGGATTGGTGTATTGGTATTAGCGGGGGTATTTTTACGACATGTCGGCGGGTCTTCTGGTAAATCAGTAAAGCCTGATATAATGAAATTCAAATCCTTAAACTGTTCCCTGCCCCAGCCGGGATTCGAACCTGGGTCCGGTGGGACTGCAGGCCACCTCTCTACCGATTGAGCCACCGCTCTGGTACCTTTTATAGGCCCTCTCCTTGTTGCGGACAGCATTAGAACAAGTGTGATTAACCCAAGGCTTTCTTGCATTAGTAAAAGAATATGAGAAACGAATGCATGCTTCCATGCCCGAGAGAATAACCTCCGTAATGTGCGAGGCACACTCAGATGGTTCCCGGCCATGGAAGTATTATTCATTCCAGGGAAAATCAAAGAAGTACTGCCAGAGGGCCTCCCAATCCGGAGCTCCAAAGTGCCACAGACGACGTTTTTTTGGAGGGTCATCAGGCCATACCGGAGTGATAGGACAGGTTAAGGTGATAAGGTTGTGATCGGAGGAGCCCAACAGAGAGAAAAGATTAACAATGTAAGCAGAGGGATTAGTTGTCTGGAAGAGGTCAAGTATGTTGGAGCTCTCTCTAAGGCGGTCAGGGATATGGGTATGGTGCTCTACAAGGTGCTGTAGGTCATTAAGGATAGAAAAGATGTAGACTTGTTCACCAGGTGGATCAGTGAAAGAAGAGGAGAGCCAAAGGTGGTGGTGAACATTGAAATCTCCTATAATGGAGATTTCAGAGAAAGGAGAAATGGATAGAATGTTCTATAGTAGAAGTAAGATAGTCAAAGAATTTTTGATAGTCAGTAGAATTGGGGGATAAGTAAATAGCGCAGATATATTTAGTCAGAGAATGACAGGATAGCCGAAGCCAGAGTGTAGAGATCTCAGAAGAATCGAGTTCAGGAACACGAGAGCAAGATAAGTCGTTGCGTATATATACACAGCAGCCGCTTTTGGCTTTGAAATGAGTATAGAGAAAGTAGGAGGGTACAGAAAAGGGATTACTGTCAGTTGCCTCAGACAGCTGAGTCTCAGTTAGAAAGAGAAGGTGAGATTTACAGGAGGAGAGGTGATGCTCAACAGAGTGAAAGTTAGAGGAAAGGCCACGAATGTTGCAGAAATGAAGAAGAAGTGAGTCAGACTGTGGTTCCAGGCAACTGAAGTCGTCACCGGGAGAGGGGCGGAAGGTGGGAGCATTTATGTCCCCCCCCCCCTGGGGACTCCGAGGCCGTGTGTTGGGTAGCCATGATTTTCTATTGAATTTTGCAAAAGGAAGTGTAGTGTGCACTGTGCATGTAGTTTGGTGTAGATAGTTAGAGAAACTTGTATTGGAGAGCGTGCTGGCCTACTCTATGTGTTACTGAGACACTGTAAAAGTTCAGCAAAGGGGGATGGTCAGGAACTTGTCCTAAGGTCTGATGAAACGGGAGCTCCAGCTCTCCCTGTCATCAGCTTTCCATCCACCTCGGGAGTACTACCCTGCTCCCCTGGTGCTACAGTCTACTCCGTACTGTGGTCAGGCTAGCTTGTATATACCTCTTCCTTACCAGTTTGCTTGTGTCTCCTGCCATAATATTTTCTTGTCTTACTACTGACGCCTTGGATGTCCTTATAAACAACACATAAACAACATACAAGACAACAGCAAGTCGTAGTATGCAAAAGAAACTGCTAAGGAAGATGTGTTGAAGACTTGCTAACCTCACCACAGTATGGCCCTGGAACCACGGCCACGGCCTTTGTACCCTACTGACATACTTTACTGTGTACCTTAATTATTACTTTGCCTCTCACTCTTTTATACCATACGAAAGTCTATATGTATAACAGGATACAATGAGAAACAAGTGTTCAGGCAACGCCACAAAATTTTGCCACATGAATTAAACTGGCATAACAATGAGCAGCCCCAGCCCTGCATTCTATTAACCACCCACCTTGTTTTTCCTCTTTTTCTTATGTATATCATTAGTATATTACTCTAAATAGAAAGGACAGAAAACTATTAGTACCCTAAGGCTCCTATGGCTCGCGCTCAGTCGAATAAATGGGTAGACGTGACGTATAAAAGGTTACCAGAGTTGTCCCCACAATGAGAGGGTTCATGGTACATATATGAACACTTAAGTTCCTGTGATTCACTCTCAACTGAATAAAATCGTCTACTGTTAACTGGAAAAACTTAAGATCAGTTGCTCCGACCGTGAGAAGGTTAAAGTGAAGAGTGTGTTGCTTTGCTGTGCCTATCCATCTATATTTTTACCAATGTTCCCCTCCGTTCTATTTTCACGATCTGTCTCAAAACACAGTCTCTCTCTCTCTTTCTCTCTCTCTCTCTCTCTCTCTTTCCTTCCAAGAAGTCACTCCTCCCTCCCCTCTGCCGTGTAATGCATGGACTTACCCTGCCCCTTCAATTCTCAAAGTAGTCACTTCCCTATTGCTTACTCTCAACACGATTACTTACCCTTTCTCTCTCTCTCTCTCTCTCTCTCTCTCTCTCTCTCTCTCTCTCTCTCTCATCTTTTATTTCATGTTCTTTCCTTTTATACATCTCATTATGTATCTTTCTATCACATCCTCGTCTCTCTTTTCCATCTTCCTGACCCTCTGACACACGGCAAGAGACAAACAAGTGCATCAACCTAAACTGCAATCAACATAACGTACGTAAAACAAATTCACTCTATCATAATGTGTGTGTGTGTGTGTGTGTGTGTGTGTGTGTGTGTGTGTGTGTGTGTGTGTGTGTGTGTGTGTGTGTGTGTGTGTGTGTGTGTGTGTGTGTGTGTGTGTGTGTGTGTGTGTGTGTGTGTGTGTGTGTGTGTGTGTGTGTGTGTGTGTGTGTGTGTGTGTGTGTGTGTGTGTGTGTGTGTGTGTGTGTGTGTGTGTGTGTGTGTGTGTGTGTGTGTGTGTGTGTGTGTGTGTGTGTGTGTGTGTGTGTGTGTGTGTGTGTGTGTGTGTGTGTGTGTGTGTGTGTGTGTGTGTGTGTGTGTGTGTGTGTGTGTGTGTGTGTGTGTGTGTGTGTGTGTGTGTGTGTGTGTGTGTGTGTGTGTGTGTGTGTGTGTGTGTGTGTGTGTGTGTGTGTGTGTGTGTGTGTGTGTGTGTGTGTGTGTGTGTGTGTGTGTGTGTGTGTGTGTGTGTGTGTGTGTGTGTGTGTGTGTGTGTGTGTGTGTGCGTGTGTGTGTGTGTGTGTGTGTGTGTGTGTGTGTGTGTGTGTGTGTGTGTGTGTGTGTGTGTGTGTGTGTGTGTGTGTGTGTGTGTGTGTGTGTGTGTGTGTGTGTGTGTGTGTGTGTACCCACTTAACACAGAGACAACTTCCCCAGGACCCTTGTATTAGAATATGCCAAGCATAGAGGTAGGAGTAGGTAGAGGCGGCATGAGGGATTAACCAAGGGTAGGTCAGTGAAGCCGACAGACCTGACTCGACCAACATGGCGGCGACCCCTTTGACAGCTGTCTGACTTGGTTCTGCTGACCAGGCGCGAGTGTTTTCTTAGTTGCAAACAGAAAAAAATATGTATTATCTTTATTTATTTATTTATTTATCTATATTTGCATACTAACCTAAAAGGATATAGAAACAACCGTTTATACATTTGAGACTTTATATGGCAACAAATTATTTACTCATGCATTATTCATAAACCACTAAACAGTACTACCTTATTCATATCAGTCCTACTCTTGACATTTTTTAAGGCAATATTTCTTGCTGTAAAGTGCTTTCCTGCATAGGAATACCGCACTTGTAAATATGTCTCTGCGACTGCTTCGATAAGTAAGACAAGGTGGTTGTGCAGAGGGTCACTGGCAGACATATGACTTTCTAAAGTGGTGAAGATAAGTTTGTCTTGTAATGTGGATAAAACCTCAAGAACAGCCATAGAGGTAGAAGTGCACAGCAATCTTCTTCAAGTCAGGTAGGTGTTGCCGTGACCCCCTTGACTTGACCAATATGGCCGTTTGACAGTTCTCTGGCTTCACCGGAGCCCTCTCACGCCGCCTCTACCCTAATCCTACCTCTATGATGCCAAGTATCTTCGCTTCTACCTACAGAGGGGGAGGCGGTGGCACAGTCGGTAGAGAGGTGACCTGCAGTCCTACGGGACCAAGGTTCAAATCCCTCTGGGGCAGGGAACAGTTTAATGATTTGAATGTCATGAAATCAGACTTTACTGATCTACCAGAAGACCCGCCGACATGTCGTAAAAATACCCCCGCTAATACCTACTGTATACACCAGTCCTGTATTAGACAGCCCTAGCATGTATTCAATATAAACGGTGGGTGTTAACGCCAAAGTGGTGACATGTAGAGAGGTGTTTGGTATGTAGGAGGACTACCGGGCCTTGAGAGCAGGCTGTGAAGCCTATGCCCAGAGTCGGAAAAAAAAAAAAAAAAAAAAAAAAAAAAAAAAAAAGCCAGGATTCCCATCACCACCACCGCCAACCACTCCATCAGAATACTCCAAACATACCCACCTCAACCCACACACTCATCCACCAAGACTATCCAATAAAACTTTACAATTCCCTCCCAAGCCTCTCCATTATAACTCTAAACATACCGGTACCCATCTCAACCCAAGGATACCCCCCCCCCACATTTACCCTCTCCAATAAAACCTTCCAATCCATTACCTGTCACACCCATTCATCATACACACTTTTATCCGCCAACACCTATGCCTGACACAAGCCTCCTCACCCGTCCACCCAACTCTTTGTTACCACCACAAGGATAAAATAACACATCAAATTCAGATATGTGTGGACAAAGTGACAGGCAGAGGGGGTGTCAGGAGAGGGTTTGAAATATGTCTCACGGCAGACTGTGTTATTTAATTCATTTTCTTAAGGCACTTAGGTACTATCATATTTTTTTTAGAAACAGCTAATTCTATCCTGACACTTACTCTCGGGCGTTAACTATATGTAATACTGGAGTTGTTCCCACCATCAAGATGTTAAAACTGACAATATTAACACCCTGAGACTATATACACATTCTATGCAAAGCAGAATCGTCTCACAATAGCCAGAATCGAGCACTAGATTTGTGCTGACTATGAGAGAGTTCAATATTCACAATTACGTAATGATGTAACAATGAAGAATGGAATGACAACATAATATGACACAAATACTCAAGCACAAGAACACAGTTGTGTGTAAATCCCACTCTGACCCACTTGTCTCTATTACTGTATATTCTGAGCACCGCCAGGACAGCTACAGGAGAGCTACCAACTCCTAATGGTTTATACCAAATAACAGGTGAACGCATAGCCTAACTCTGTTTTGGTTGGCGGCAGCTGTGGCTAATAACTGACTTTATATCAAGTACTAGTCAACCCAACTCCTAATGGTTCATATCAAACAACTACAGGTAAATGTAAAGTACTACATATTATTCTTCTTTGGTTGGCAGTATGACTCACATTACGTCAGCAGCAGCTTTCAATGATAAATAACTTGGGTATCAACTTGTCAACAATTTCACCTTCAGTAAATACATTCAATTGTTTTACTCAGGACTCAACACGGTTCACCAGAGGGGAATATTAGTTGTCACTGGATATAAAACTATTTTTATTATCCTCTGGCCGGCAATACAATCCCTCAGCAGAGTAAATGGTCTGCATTTAGCCTGCATAATGACACAAGTGAGTCCAGGGCAGGGAAAGGTTTTTACTTAGAATATGATGTAAGAACGGTGAGAGCTTCGGCAGGTGTAATCTCGTCCTTTTCACTGAACAGCATAAAGCATTATTGAAGGAAGTTGTGAGCCGCTTATGTGAGTGACACAACTATGTAATTATCATAGAGGACACTGACTATTGTTGTGGTAATGTCAGCAGAGAGAAACATGGTACAAATTTCCTAGTGAACAATACCACTACAATGAACACGTATGATGTGAACTGTGTAAGTATCATACAGGACATTCACTATTGTTGTGGTAATATCAGCAGCAGGAAACACGGGGAACAGAGGAACAGAAGTTTTCATAGTAGTTCTTGGCATTATATATTTCATGAAAGGTGGTAAAAGAGGCTGGGTTGTTATTGTTATTATCCTTTCACTACGATGACTTATTAATTCAGTGTATTCCTGCTACCTACTGATGATTGTGTTCAACTCAGAAAATTTCTCGTACTAAAGGGGTTAACGGTGGCTGTACCTTACTCCCCCCAATTCCAAAAGTCTTCACAACTGCAATAAAACCATCCAAATTCAACTAGAATTAAATATATTTCATAAGTAGTTACACCCTTCAATGCAATGATATATTTTATACTTATTGTATTAATTTTATTATACTTACTATATTCTTCGTACTCAGGGAAATCTTCAAACTTCACTCCACCAAGTCAAAAAATCTTCCCAAACTTGAATAAAACCGACTAAGGTCGACAAGAATAAAACATCCCTCGTTAAGTAGACCCTCAATGCAATGACATTTTATGAGATAATTATTATACTTATATTCTTCCTACTCAGGGCAAACCTCATATCTCACTCCCAAGTAGGAAACTCTTGACTCACCTGAATAAACCCGACTAAGGTCAACAAGAATGAAATAATCTTCTCTATATAGTTAGACCCTTCAATGCAAAAACATATTTTATTTATATATTTTTTTATACTCTTCCTTCTTAAGGGACACCTCCTGATGTGAAGAGATTAATGAAACTCCTTCAGCACGAAAAGTCGTCCTGAGCCTGAGTAAGAATGCCTGTAGACAGCAAGACAATCACAAGGTAGGTCATCTGGCTGAAGTGGTTAAGGCACTGAAGGGCTCCACTGTGGCCTCCATCACGTCCACTATATACGGCGTTCTTTATACAAAAGTTACATTGCTCTCTAGTTACAATGTCCTCCAGTTACGGCGCTATCTCTGGTAACACAACTTTCTCAAGGTACAGTGCTTTCTGCTAGGCCAGACAGACTGAGGTTAAGTAACAACTGTGGTCAGGTATTAACCCAACACCGAGAAAAATACTTAGTGGGGCACTGGAATCTGTCAATGTAATATTTGTCCCTGGTTCTGGCACGTGGCAAGATGCATTCCTGGAGTGGTAGTTCCGTGGAGGTGAATACTGGCGGTTCTTGCAGTGTCTGACACAACATCTGTCACACCTGCCACCCGGCACTCTCCTTTATCTTCCTGTTTCTTGGCCTCGTCCGCTTCCATTTCGCCATCGTCGCCCAGGTTTTCCTACATTCGTCAACGTACTGCACCTCCTCCCTCACCTATATTTTTAGGCTCACTTATACTTTTTTAGCATTTGCATAATCCATAATATTATTACGACTGGTGATTGCTTTTTAATCAATTTACCATTTGTGTTACGGTAATCTATTGATGTAATTACGAAATCACGTTTATGCAACATATTAAATAGTACATCATTATCCCCTGCACCTTCAGAACTTACTACACTGGATCACCATATAAACACTGATCTTTAAACCAAAACACCTTCCCAACTGTGCAGCGCAATTCCTCACATCGAATTAAAAGCAAGTGCAGCCAACTTACATTTCCTTAGAGAAAATAGCATGGACACCACTTGCTTTTTTTTCTCTCAGTTCGAAAGCCATATTATGTTACTCTAAATCTAGATCTTAATCAGCAGAGACAAACACTGCACAGTAAAAAGATTACAAAGAATGTAATGCTTATTTTACAATTATACAATTCACCGTAGATATTTTATTCTGATAAACCCCATGCAGTTTCCCTCAGCACACAGACCGTACATTGTCAAGGGAAAAGAAATCCTGGCAGGGTCGTAACTACACCCGGCATTATACATGTACACAGGGATGGGCAGATGAAGGTCACAGAGAGAAAAGGGGCAATAGTTAAGGAGTTGGAACTGATAAGAATATGGAGAAGAGGTGAGATGGCAAACTGGAAAATGGAGGAAGAATTAGTATGAAGAGAAGATGGACTGAAGAGATCAAGAGACTAAGAGAGCTTCAAGGACGTGAAACGGATAAGAAAATGGAAAAGGAGCAAGAAGAAAGGATGGAGTAGGAGAGGAAGAGTTAGTATGGAAAGGAAAGGGAAGAAGGGTTGGTATGGGGAAGAGACGGGCATGAAGGGATGGAAGGGAAGAAGAGTTGGTGTGGAAAGAAAAGGGACATGAAGGGATGGAAGGGAAGAAGAGTTGGTGTGGAGAGAAAGAGGGGAATGAAGGGATGGAAGGGAAGAAGAGTTGGTATGGAGAGAAAGAGGGGAATGAAGGGATGGAAGGGAAGAAGAGTTGGTATGGAGAGAAAGAGGGGAATGAAGGGATGGAAGGGAAGAAGGGTTGGTGTGGAGAGAAAGAGGGGAATGAAGGGATGGAAGGGAAGAAGAGTTGGTGTGGAGAGAAAGAGGGGAATGAAGGGATGGAAGGGAAGAAGGGTTGGTGTGGAGAGAAAGAGGGGAATGAAGGGATGGAAGGGAAGAAGAGTTGGTGTGGAGAGAAAGAGGGGAATGAAGGGATGGAAAGGAGGAAGAGTTGGTGTGGAGAGAAGAAAAAGGACATGAAGAGATGGATAGGCATATGGGGAAAGATTTAATGAGCTGGAAAAGGTTATGAAATTGATAAACATGGAAGATGGAACCAGAGGCTAGAAAGTCGCAAGAGTGTTCCAGAAAAAAAAAAAAAAAGCCAAATTCAAGAGCCTTTCATTTCGAGATGCCTGGACACACTGCGTTTAAAAGATTAGAGGTAAAAGGCACCAGGATATACAGACAGAGGAAGACAGTTCCAGAGTTGATACGTTGCATACATAAAGGACTGAGAGTATGGGTTTAATTCTTGCATTAGAGAGTTAGACTGCTGCTATACAAACTAACAGCGCTATAGAAAGATAAAGATGCAACAGTGCGGCGAAGTGACAGAGGCTGAAGGGAGTCAGTAAGAGAAGGAGAGTTAAGGAGACAAACAGCCTTTTACTTCACCTTGTTGAAATGAGCTGTGTGTGGGGAGCCTCCTCACACATGAGAGTTGTACTCTACACAGGGGCGAATAAAACCCGTGTATAAAGTCAGCAACTGTACAGGAGTAAAGAAGGCAAGGAGTTGGCTTAGCACATCTAATCTCTTGGAAGCAAATTTTACAAGAGAGGTATGTAATATGACCTTTCCAAGATAAATCCCGTGAAAATGAAATCACAGATATGTTTAAAGATGATGCAGGATTGGGTTGGATATTGCTAAAAATCAGAGGATACTCCCATGGAAGATTTTGGGGGATAATATGGATAAATTAAATAATACCGTAAGTCATGGTAGTGAAGAGGTTAAAGGGGAAAGAGGAGGCAGAAGTAGGCAGGCAAGCAGAGCTGGAACTACAGCAGCAGGTAGGAGGGCTAATTAGTTGACAGGAACAAGAGGCTAATTACAAGACAATAGACAATAAGCGAGAAACTAACAACATAAGATTCGCTTAAGGTGATATTCTCGTTGGTTAAACAGGCTCCCTGGCGCCACCTCCTTGCCAGTGTATTTTTGTGTACAGAAAGTTAATGTTTTATTATACATTATACATGCCTGCGATGTCGCTATTACCTGCCAACACCACCTTGTCAGTGTATATTTGCGTACGGTAAGCTAATTCGCAGCTATACATTAGCTATACTAGTTATGTCGATATTAGCTGCCAAACCAACACATCCATATGTATTACGGTGTGCGAAAAGTTAATACTTTGCCACACATTATGTAAGTTAGGTCAGTGTCGGAATCAACATCTCTCTTAGACTGCCATGACTGCCTCTTCATAAAATAAAATCGTTTGGCATTACATGGCACAGCTGCCCAACGGTGGGGGAAAATGGTGACTGTATTAACTCTTTCAGGCTCCTGTGACTCCCTCTCAGCTGAATAAAATCGCCAGTTGTCAGCTGGGCTACAATGATAACGCCAAAATACCCACATAGCCGCCCATCATAATGTCAAAATACCCACATAGCCGCCAGCTAAAACGTCAACATACTCACATAGCCGCCCAACATAACGTCAACATACCCACATAGCCGCCCATCATAATGTCACCATACCCACATGAAAGTTTTAGGAACAAAAGTCAAAATCAATTGCCAAGCTGAGGTGACGAGTATAAGCTGCTTACAGTCCAAGCTGGCAGTCAGGTAGATAGGAATGTAGTGTGGTAGGAAGGAGAACTGTGGTAGCAGTGTACTGTGGTAGGAAGGTGAGCACTGTGATAATAATTGAGGTGAGGTAGGAATAGAAAGTGGTGTAGCTGGAACGAAAGAAGTGTGGTAGGAATGAGAGCAGTGTGGTAGGAATGAGACCAGAGTGGTAGGGATGATAGCAGTGTGGTAGAAATGAGAGCAGTGTGGTAGAAATGAAAGCACTCTGGTAAGAATAACTCTAGTGTGGTAGGAATGGAACAGTGTGGTAGGAATGAGAACAGTGTGGTAGGAATGAGAACAATGTGGTAGGGATGAAATCAGTGTGGCAGGAATGATAGCAATGTGGTAGGAATGAGAGCAGTGTAGTAAGGATGAGGACAGTTGGTATGAAAAAGAGCAGTGTGATAAGAATGACAAAAGTGTGGTAGAACTGAAAGCAGTATGGTAGGAATGAGAGTCATGTGGCTGAAATGAACGCAGTGTGGTAGAAGTGAGAGCAGTGTGGTATGAATGAGTGCAGCGTGGTACGAATGGAATTAATATGGTCAGAGTGTTGCATGATACGAAAAAGGTTAAGAGCCAAGCAAGTGGTGGGCAGCGTGGTAGAAGGTAGATAGTTAGGTAGGTAGAATGGTAGTAAGTAGTTGGTAGATAAATAGGTAGGTAGGTAGATAGGCAGGTAGGTAGGTAGGTACGCTGGCAGGCAGGTAGGAAGGTAAGTAGGCAGGTAAGAGGGAAGTGTGGTAAAGGAGGTAGACCGGTTGGTTGGTTGGTTGGTAGGTAGGTAGGTAGGTAGATAGGTAGGTAGGCAGGACTGCAGTGTGGTCAAGGAGGTAGGTAGGTAGGAATGCAGTATGGTAAAGGAAGTAGGTAGGTAGGTAGGTAGGTAGGTAGGTAATCAGGACTGCAGTGTGGTAAAGGAGGTAGGTAGGAAGGAGGGTAGGTATGTAGGTAGGTAGGACAACAGTGTAGTGACGGAGGTAGGTAGGTAGGTAAGTAGGTAAGACAGCACTGTGGTAAAGGAGGTTGGTAGGCAGGTAAAACTGCTGTGTGGTAAAGGAGGTAGGTAGGTAGGCAGATAAATAGATTAGACAGATAGATACATAGATAACTAAGTAGGTGGATAGGCAGACAGGTAGGTAGGACAGCAGTGTGGTAGCAAATAGTTAAGGAGAAAAGCAGTAAAACATACGACAGGTAAGCTGGAACTGGAGGTGGGAAGAAGTATATAGGTAGGTAGGTAGGTAGGTAGGACAGCAGTGTGGTAGCAAGAAGTTAAAGAGCAAAGCAGTAAAACATACGACAGGTATGCAGGAAAGGGAGGTGGGAAGAAGTACAGTACATCAGCAGAAAAGATCACGGAAAGAAGATAGTTTCAGAGAGGCGGTGAGGCAGCAGGAAGAAATTCAGGGAAGTAGCTATGCAGGATCGCAGTTAAGCACGAGGTCGGGAGAAAAAAGCAGTGACTTAGCAAGTACATCAGCAGAGTGTATGGAGGTGTGTAGGCAGCATCGTGAGAGGTTGGTAGGTAGGTAGGTAGGTGAAACTGACAGGCTGGTAGTTAGGCAGGTATTTCAAGCAGGCATGCAGGCAGGTAAGTAGGTAGGAAGGTAAGTGAGCCAGGCTGGTAGGAAGGAAGGCATCGTAAGTGAGATAGACAGGCTGGTAGATATGCAGCTATTTCAAAATATAGGCTTGCAGGTAGGTAGGTTGGTATGTGAGACAGAGAGGCAGGTAAGTGAGCCAGGCTGGTAGGTAAGAAGGCACCGTAAATGAGAAAGACAGCCTGGTGGGCAGGCAAGTAGCTGAGACAGACACATAGGCAAGCTGGGATGGAGTGGAAGGTAGGAACGCGAAGAGCTACAAAAGCAGAAGGCAGGCAGACAGGTAGAGGAGCAAGCAGGCAGGCAAGAGGACAGGCAGGTAGGTGGACAGGTAAGCAAGGAGGCAGACAAGGGTATCAGTGGTGGCGTGAGTGGCCCTTCAGATCGCTTGCTGGGTGACCACTTATGGCCTTCACCTCGCTGCCTGACATTACTGGATTCTGTACCTCATTCCAGGATTATCTAGTCTTCTGTACCTCATTCCCAGATTATCTAGGATACTGTACCTCATTCCTGGATTATCTAGGTTTCTGTACCTCATTCCAGGATTAAATAGGAGTGTATGCCATATTCCCGGATTATCTAGCATTCTGTACCTCGTTCCCGGATTATCTAGGATCTGTACATCTTTCCCTGATTATCTACGATTTTGTACTTAATTCACAAATTCTGTGCCTCATCCGCGCCATCTTCGCCAATTCTATTCCTGTCACAATTTCTTTACGAAGTTCGAGGGTCATTTACTAAAATTGTTGATTCTGTACTAAATTCGTTGATCCTGTACTGCATTCGCTGATTCTGTACTACATTCCTTGATTCTGTACTACATTTCTTGATTCTGTACTACATTTCTTGATTCTGTACTACATAATCTGAATCTGTACCACATTCCTTGATTCTGTACTACATTTCTTGATTCTGTACTACATAATCTGAATCTGTACTACATTCCTTGATTCTGTACTACATTCGTGGATTCTGTGCCTCACTCACAGAATCATTACATCATTCGCTGATTCAGGGTGTGGTATTGTCGGATTCTATAACACACTCAGGGATTCAGGGTGTGGTACTGGCGGTATAACACACTCAGGGATTCAGGGGGTGGTACTGGCGGTATAACACACTCAGGGATTCAGGGGGTGGTACTGGCGGTATAACACACTCAGGGATTCAGGGGGTGGTACTGGCGGGTCCTGAGTCTCAATGAGAGGCAGGCAGGCGCAGTAAAGGTGAGTGTCTTTTAGATCCCGATAATCAGGCCAGAGGGGAGCGGCGACCCCCCTTACTCCGGCCAAGACGTGCTGATTATTGGTGCCTGAAGCGCTTACACCCACTACATATTGGCTGAGGGAGGGAAGAAGAGGAAGAACTTAAATGAGCACAGATATTTATTGGCTTCGTGTGGAGGGAAGATGTGTAGGGTGTATGCGTAGGAGGGAGGAAGGGTGTAAGAATGTACGAGGGTTAAGGTGCAAATGTATTTGTGTGTGTGTGTGTGTGTGTGTGTGTGTGTGTGTGTGTGTGTGTGTGTGTGTGTGTGTGTGGATGGACGGTAGGCATGAGTTAGTGAGTACATATGGATATATCTGAGGGAGTGATTGTCGTGTGTGTGTGTGTGTGTGTGTGTGTGTGTGTGTGTGAGAGAGAGAGAGAGAGAGAGAGAGAGAGAATGCACGTATGTACGTACACCCACTGAAATAATTATCGGCACCCCTTGCTTCGATACCTTTCGCAATTATCGCTGCACAATCGCGGTAAAAAGGCGGTAAGGGTTGGTATACGGATCCTCTCTCTCTCTCTCTCTCTCTCTCTCTCTCTCTCTCTCTCTCACACACACACACACACACACACACACAACGTCTAATGGATCAGCCGCGTATCCAAGACAACAACACACACACACACACACACACACACACACACACACACACACACACACACACACACACACACACACACACACACACGTCTAATGGAACAACCGTGTATGCTACCAACACCACGTTGTTGCAGCACCAACTAGGATCAGTCTAACCAGCAAAGTCGTCGTCAACAGCAGGAGTCGTGCTGATGACATTTATACTTCACCTTAGTACTGTGATGGATTTTATTGTATTACTCTTTACTCCACACCATCTGACTCGACTAAGGGGGATGTTCATCACTACCTTCCAGTGTACATTTATAAACCACCTCAGTACTGTGATGTTTTTTGTTGTTGTTTTCCTCTATTATAAACCACCTCGGTACTGTGATGTATTTTGTTGCTGCATTACTTGTTTTCATAAACCACTTCAGTACTGTGATGTTTTTGTTGTTGCAGTACTCTTTCTTATAAACCACCTCAGTACTGTGATGTATTTTGTTGTTGTATTACTTTTTACCCCACACTATCCGACTCCACTGAGAGGGATGCCCATATTGCTTTCCGGTGTACACAAACACGGCAGAGGCCTCTCAAATGGCTTATACATTTTTTTTTTTTTATAGCTTTTTCCCATCCACTTACTTTCCACGTTACATCTTCATATCATCGTTTAACTGATATCATTTGGAATTAAACAACAAACGGCAGATCTCTCTCAATGCCTTACACAATTTTTCGTACTGTTTTTTCCATCCATTTACTTTGCACTTTACAACTATACACCATTTTTAATACCATCTAGGGTTAAAGAACAGGCATAAAAGAAAAACATGTAATTGTTTTAACTGTGTCATGGTCGGAACAAGTGACGTACTGCACTGCAAGTGAAACCATACTATTTTATTCAGGTGAAAGGGGGGTCCTGTCGGTGTGTTAATAAGTACCAATAGCCTTGCCATCATTACAACCACTCTTCTATTACAGGTAATGCCACATTATTTCATTCAGCCAAGAGGAGTCATAGAGGCCTTAGTGTTATAGGAGTTAACCCTCATTTGTAAAAGGATAAAATTATGACCCGTAATGGTGCGTGAAAACCTCCTACTTAACACCGCAGCCACAACCAATAAACCAACAACATTTACCGACAAACCACCTGCATTTTTCTTGTTTTAGGCAATGAAACAAAAAAAAAAGGTACTTTAATCCCGATTTATCCTTTATAACAAGCCATGGTATTATCCACTTCTGAATCTTGAATGCCATGCCTAATGGCTAATTAAGTCCACGAAACCATATACCGCGTTGGTGGTATAGCGGATTCAGAGGCTTCTACCGGATGTGGCGTAATTGATTTATATGCAAAAATCATTTAATACCCCTCAAGGACGAGAGACTGGTCACTCAACTGTCTAGCCTAAGTAATCTATCCACGGACCGCTACACTCTTAATAGGCAATAAAGAATGATGAGAGAGACAGACAGAAAGACAAATATGATAACAGAAGCAAAGACATTAGTTCAACTCGATTATCATAAAAATACAAAGTTTACAAAAGTATACAAAACTTATTCAGTTTTCCTGTCATCTCCAAACACATTCTTTACATCGGTAACTAAAGATGTTCCTTCTATAAAACTACGGCTTAGTATTGTATATTATGCATACGGTACCAATAACACTTATAGCCAACGAAATATATTGTACACTTACATGTAAAACCAGGTATTAAATACCTTTAACACTTGTGGCCAAAAACATTTTACCCCATTTATTTTAGGGTGAACCAAATCTAAAACATTTCTGTTGACTGACAGAAAATAAAAGTTTAAATCGGCAGATTATTTTGATATTACTTTGTACATGCTGTAACGTGGATATTTCACCACATTATATATATCCTGCACAAGGTAACTCCAACTGACTTCATTCCACGTATGCAAAATCCACCCACACAAGTTCCTGAATTATTAATGGCATCAATTTTGTGGTCTGCGTGATGAAACCTGGAAAAAAAAAAAAAGAGGCAAAATAGATTACCAACTCCATCATTAATACGGGAATAAATTTTGAGTTACTCTGATTACCTGTGAGTGTTTGCTATCTACTTATCACCATCATCATCATCATCATCATCTTGATCTTCTTGTTATTCTTGATATCGGAAAAAATTCAAATGAATGTCTATCTCGTTTGTCTTTTGTCTATCTATCATCACCATCACCATCGTCCTCATCATCATCACCATCACCATCGTCCTCATCATCATCATTATCACCATCGACCTCTTCATCATCATTATCACCATCGTCCTCATCATCATCATTATCACCATCGTCCTCATCATCATCATCACCATCGTCCTCCTCCTCATCATCATAATCATCATCATCATCATCATCATCCACTTGTATCTGGAGAATGAAGGATCAGAAAAGGGAACAGAAGAGAACAAAACTGAAAAAAAAAAAAGATTAAGGAAGTGAGAAAAAAAATTGGCCACATATTAATTCACTAAACATTCAGACATTCGAAATTATATCTACATTGTCTATTCCTTTATCTATCTACCTATCTGTCTACTATCTGTCTATCCATCTACCTGTCCGTCTGCCTCAAATACCTCAGGCTATCCATGTGATACCGGTACGCCTAATCTCAAAATATGAATTACCTAGAATGGCCTCAGTAAAACCGCTTTCAGTAATATCTGTTACAACTCCCCCCTCTCTCTCTCTCTCTCTCTCTCTCTCTCTCTCTCTCTCTCTCAAGCCGTGTTATATTGGCCTCTCAGGCACTCCAGTACTTCAACATCGCTTCATGAATATCATCAATCACTTTTCTGTTCTCTCAGGCAAAGCCCAGGATGTAAGAGGCATTCACTGCAAACGGCTGTGTGTGTGTGTGTGTGTGTGTGTGTGTGTGTGTGTGTGTGTGTGTGTGTGTGTGTGTGTGTGTGTGTGTGTGTGTGTGTGTGTGGAGAGAGAGAGAGAGAGAGAGAGAGAGAGAGAGAGAGGAAGGGGGGGACTTACCGGGAGGTCTAGAGGAAGAGGGGACATAGGAACGAAAGAGGTAAGGAGAAATTTGATTAAGGCAGGTAAAAAGAGACAGAGAGAGATACAGGTAAATCCAAGGGAATTACGAAGTGAGAGGAAGATAACAACAAAGGAAGATGGTGGGAGACTTTAATGAGAGAGAGAGAGAGAGAGAGAGAGAGAGAGAGAGAGAGAGAGAGAGAGAGAGAGATGTAAGAGAACTACAAAAAGGTAAGAAGAGAGAGTGACAGCCAGGGGGAGTTGGGGAAGATATAGGTGGATAGGAGAGGCAACGAGTGTGAAGGAATGGTGGGGGTGGGGAGAGAGACGTAGAGAGACACTGGAAACAATAAGTGGTGGAAAGTGAGGGGGGGAGAAGAGAGGAAGAGACAAGGGGGTACAGAAACAAACTAGACGGAAGAACGAAGGAAATGGAAGAGATGAGACAAAGATTGGAAGTGGGTTTGAGAGATATGACAAAAGGAAGAAAAAGAGGAGATAGGAGGAAGACAGAGGAGGATAGGGATGTATGGAGAGATAGAGAACGGAAAGGGATGAGGAATAATGGCAGGAGAGAAGAAATGGGGAAGGAAAGATAGAATACGAGGGGAGGATAGCAATGTGCCATTCTGTTTGTATTAATCAGAATTGCACACGACCATGTTCCATCCATTAATTAATATCTATCCTTACACACTTACCTTGATTCCATTTAATTGCTATTACGCACACACACCGACACACACACACACACACACACACACACACACACACACACACACACACACACACACAAAGGAATAAATAACCTTTACTCTCTCTCTCTCTCTCTCTCTCTCTCTCTCTCTCTCTCATCATGCAACAGACAATGGGGACTCACACCAGTCATTCTCCTCTATCACCCTCTGCTTCCATTACTACCATTCTCATCACACCCACCTGCATCACCCATCACCACAACAACCACACTTCACCAACCAGTCATTCTCCTCTATCACCCTCTGCTTCCATTACTGCCATTCTCATCACACCCACCTGCATCACCCATCACCACAACAACCACACTTCACCAACCCCTGCCCCTAGATTACAGCCTACTGTCATCATCATCACCACTATCGTCATCCATCACATTCAATAATCATCATCATCATCATCATCATCACCTTTCATAATTCTAACCACCACTATCGTCACCCATCACATTCAGTAAACATCATCATCATCACTATGATCATCATCATCATCATCACCCTCATCACTCACATCGTCTCTCATCACACTAACCACAACAATCGTCATCCATCACATTCAATAAACATCATATTCATCACTATCATCATCATCATCATCATCATCATCATCATCATCATCACCATCACCATCACATCGCCTCTTATCACTCTAACCACCACTATCAACACCCCATCACATCAATAAACATCATATTCATCATCACTATCATCACCCTCATCACTTACATCGCCTCTCATCACTCTGCCATTATCATCACCCCATCACATGCAGTAAACATCACATCACTATCATCACTATCATCATCATCATCACTCTCATCACTCCCCCATCCCTCTAACATGCCCTCTGTCCCCCGCCCTGCCACCGTCCCTTGTCTAATCAATATTCATGGCACCAAAATTACCAACATCCATACCCGCTGCTGCCAATATCCCACCACCTCCACCATCACCACCTTCGTTACCATCACCATCTCCATCATCATCACCATCACCAATCACCACGTCCACCTTCACCATACCTCCAGCATCATCACCATCACCAATCATCACGTCTAGTCTCCAAAATCATCATTGTCATCACAAACTGTCACCTCCAGTCTACATTATCATCATTTTCATTACAAACCGCCACTTTTAAAAGCCACCACCATCACTTTCATCACCAATCATCACCTCCGGTCTACAATATCATCATTTTATTCATCAATCATCATTTTTAACGGCCACCATTGTCACCATTTTCACCACTCGTCACCACAATCGAGTGTATTTACATGTAATATGATTGCTGCGTCACCACCACCACCACCACCAATAATTAACAATTAATATTATTATCACTAGTCAACACCACGCTTATCTCTTCATACTGTCATCTTCCATCACCTATATCATCATCAACCTATCATCTACACACCAACTTAGGCGTCACTTTCGCCCATCAGAAGTAGCAGTTATCATTATTAGTCAACACCATGGCTATCATTTCCTATTGTCATCTTCCATCAAACTCTTCGTCATTATCATCTGCACATCAATTTAGGCGTCACTTTCACCCATCATTAGTAACAATTATTATCAACACCACGCCTATCTCTTCATACTGTCATTTTACATCACCAATATCATTATTATCACCAACACACCAATTTAGGCGTCACTTTCACCCTTCACTACCACCCACACTCGCCTAGAAACACAGGTTATCATTACCTATCAGTAATCTATCTATTGCCACAAGCTCTAATCCAATAAGGGGTGACCACAAACAAATCGCCCCCATGTAGCCCTGTCCCCCACCATATCACTGCCCTCCTCCCAGCTCACCCCCCCCCCATGTACCTCTCCACTCCATTCATCCGTCTCATTCTCTGCCTCAACATCCCTTCCACCCCCTCCACTTCACTCACATACACTCTCCTCGTTAGTCTCTCGCTCTCCATCCTCTCCACATGTCTGTTCCAGGCATCAGTCAATAACCATGTTCGTCTTACCACAAGAATTTCACAGTAAGTGCATACAAAATATTACCTGTTTTATTATTTCCGAGCCAGACGAGTTTATGCAGTCTAGGAGCGGTCTCGTCTCGACTAGGGTAAAAACACTCGTGTGGGGTTGGTGATGGAGTGGCAGGGGTAGAGGGTGGGAATAATGAAGGAATGGAGGGGGTGGAGGTGGTGAGGGAGCGGAGAGGGTGAGGGTGGAGTGTGATTAGGGAGTGGAAGGATGAGTTCCATCACTGTCTATCGTTAAAATGCTAAGCAAAGGCTGCCTACTTTTTTCTGCGTTACTATTATCATGATCTGCACAATGAATTATTTTACATTAATTATATGGATAAGGATACGTATTTTAATGTTCATATTATTTACATTAACAATTAGGTGGTTAAATATAATAATAATTGTCATCATCAGGATAAATCTAGTATTCTACTATCGTTAATTTATACGATTATATTGAACTGATAGTGAGTCATAAGAACCTGAAAGTGTCACTCCTGTCAGCAAAATCTGTCGCACAGTGAGGACAACTCTAGCATTATATTTCAGGTAACAGATAGATGGACAGAGAGATGCACAGATTGATGGAGAGATTGATGGATAGTTATAGGGACAGATTGCTGGACAATTTGGTGGACAGACTGATGGACAAATAGATGGACTAACTGGTGGACAGAGAGATGAACACACTGATGGAGAGTAGATGGACTGATAGATGGACAGACTGATGGAGGGTAGATCGGAAAGAGATGGACAGATGGGCAGACTGATGGATAGATAGATGAACAGATTGAAGAACAGAGAGATGGACAGACTGATGGAGGGTAGATCGGAAAGAGATGGACAGATGGGCAGACTGATGGATAGAGAGATGAACAGATTGAAGAACAGAGAGATGGACAGACTGATGGACAGACAGATGGACAGACTGGTGGACAGATAAGTGGATAGACAGACAGACAGACAGACAGATTAATGAAGCAAAGGTGAATACAAAACAGTTCATCTTCCACAGGTTTACATGATGGCAAGGTAAACTCTCACGTGGGGTATACATATTCCAGCTGTCATTAATCTTACTGCCTTGGTAGCATACAGGGAAATGGTGGATGGTATTCTTCCTTCTACTGGCAACGCACCCAAACGTAAATCGGCATTATTACAAATACTGTGAGATTTGTGAGAATGCGAGATGTTGGGAGGCAGTAACCAAGTAAATGAGAGGCGTGTAACCAGGAAATGCCAGGCGAGTATTAATGTGAATAATGCATTTACCCGCATGGAAGGAAAATGGACTTTTTGAGTGATGAGGGAGATTGCTGCTGTTTGACACTGGGTTCCGTGGAGATGCTGAGTGGAGCAAGCTGGCTCAGATGTGGGAAGCGTTCTGAACACTTGGGAAAGCTGTATGGGGAATTGAGAATGTTAGGGAGTGGTGGGAAGGGGGGTGGGGGGGTTAGCAGTGACATGGGGATGATGGATACATGTGCGTGAACTTGTTAAGGAGGTTTGAAGGCTTGAGGAATCTACTTCGAGTGCTGGGGAGTCTTTGAAGTTTGGGGAGGTTTTCTGGGGAAGCTAGAACCTTAGGATAAGGTGTAAATGTGGCGGCAGGGAATAATCGTGATACAAGGAGGATGGCAGCGCTGATGTGAAGGATATTTGCAGGTGTGGAGGACTTCCATGAGGTGTGGCAAGGCTACCTGGGAGGATAAGTCGAAGTTGGTTTCATGAGGGGGGAGGGGTCCGCTGGGAATGGGGAAAGGCGAGATGACTGCCAGGTAGTGAGTTTGTGCATTAGACGAAGTAATAAATAAATTAGGTGAACAACAGACAAACTGGTGGCTGTATAACGTGGTACAAGTAGCTTATTCCAGTGATTAAGAAGGAGCTGTGTGTTATGAGATAGCCAGGAAAACCCAGCAAAGAAAGTGGAAGAAGAACAAGGTGAAGAGAACAACGTCTGGTGGTATGAGGAGACGAGACACAGGGAAAGGGGGGCGATGAGAGACAAGGAAAACAAATGGGAGACAGGAAAACTGGAAAACTGGGAGGCAGGTTTGAAAAGACAGAAGAAGAAAGATGGGGGAACAAAAAGATATAAATGGGGAGACAAATAGAGACACAGGAAGAAGGGGAACTGTGGCAGAGAATGTGACGGGAAGAGGGAAGAGATGCAGACAAAACTGTAGTGGGTCCCCAGAGATATAGCACCAGCCGGCTGAGTGGAGAAGCAGGAGGGGGAGACAAGGAGCAGGTGTGAGGAGACATGCAGAGAGACGTGGAGAGACAGGGGGAGGGAAATGTGGCAGAGGAGGTAACAGGGAGAGGAAAGAGATGCATAGAAAACTGTGCTGAGTTTGCAGAGATGTAGCACCAGCCGGCTCAGTGGTTGATGGAAATGTTTGTAATCTCTTCTGGTGACTACGAGATGGTATGGAGATGTTCCCACCCGCTGCCAACGCACCACTACGCCCATCCAGCACACCGTACCCTCTCATCCACTCTACTCTGCCTCCCACCCGCTGTCAACCCACCATTACGTAATTTCTGCGCACCTCACTCTCTCACCCACTCCATTATTCTGTCCATTACTCATTCTCCCACTGTATCTCATTCTCTCACTGCCGCTCACGCACACTATCATTTTACCTTTCACTCACTCTCCTACTCTGCATATCCCTCGTACACTTCCCTCTCTCACTCGATCACTCCGCCTCACTCACTTACTGCATCTCATTCTCTCACTCTCATGCCCATCCTTCATACCAGTCCCTATCTTACTTTTTCTCTCACTCACTCACTCACCCACTGGCTCAGTTCATCACTCACTCCCTCACTTTTCCTATCATTCACACACTATCTCTGATGTTCTTCAATTACTTCCTTACTCTCTCACTCACTCTCTTAACCTTTCTCCACCTCTTTCACTTCACTTCTTACTCACTCCCATCTCCTGCTCCTGTCTCTACCTCTCACAGTCCCACCTCTTAGTGGTGGATATTTCACTTATTCTTTTCTGTTCCTTCTTCTTAGCCTCCTCGTTTACTCTTTCATATCTTTCTGCAATTCGTTTTCTTCTCCCTCTTCCTTATTCGAATCGTTCAATTACTTTCACAGTCCAGCCACTTCCTCTCGCTGTCTCACATAGTCTTTCTCACTTCCTCTCACTCTCTCACACATAGTCTTTCTCACTTCCTCTCACTCTCACACAGTCATTCTCACTCATTCGCTCACTCCAGCCTCACACACCCCATCACCTTCAGTCTCTCAGTTTTATCATACTGTACTCTCTCTTTTCCGAATCTCTCATTTCCGCCTCTCCCACACACGCTCCCATAATACCTGCCTGACACTCTCACACTATTTCTCTCACTCCTTTTCAACTCTCACCTCCAGCCTTTCTCAGTCTCTCACCCCAGCGTCCCTCACGTTTTCCTCTCACTTAACTCTCTCTTAATCCCTTTCATCCGAGTACGTACTTCATGTTCTATTCTGACTAACGGCAGATAGTTTTATTCAGCTCAGGACAAACCCCTGGTGTGATGGCATTAACACAGTCTATCACCCGGCAAGCCTTCAGGATTTATTAACTCTTAAGTTATATTTAACTCATTCACTCACTCACTCGCTCATTCACTCACAGAATTAAATCTCGCACTCACACACAATATATTCTAGGTTCTAAACACAAGATACTTACCAATAACTGCTATTTCTTCCATCAAAATCACCATCCACGCCATCTCTTCCCTGCTGTGTTTGTTCTCTCTCTCTCTCTCTCTCTCTCTCTCTCTCTCTCTCTCTCTCTCTCTCTCTCTCTCTCTCTCTCTCTCTCTCTCTCTCTCTCTCTCTCTCTCAGTGTGCGGGTCTTGTTAGTGTTCTGTGTATAATTGGCTATCATTGAAAGGCACTGTATATTCAGGTTTTTATTCTTGTGTTCCTTCTTTCTGTAGATCACACACACACACACACACACACACACACACACAATCACAGATACGAAAGATAGAAGAGGGAAGAATAAGTGAAAATATGACAGATGAAAAAAAATACTAAAGACTTGTGTAGAGAAAAGGGTGGAACAAAGACGAAGAAACAAGATGCCTTAACCCCTACATGTCGGGGGTTTTCCGATGTCGCACGCTCTTCCCTATGGGGGATTTCGTGATTTTGGAAAAAATACCCTTACTTCAGACCCTAATATCTGCCAAACTATAACAGCTAGAGAAAAAAATAATGATACATAGGACTCAACAACTCTTCCCCTTTCAAATGGAAGTATCCTCACGTCTCCAGGTGGTCCCGTCGATGAGTAAGGATAAGTTAGAGTTCAAAGGATGGTGGGAAGATGCTGTGATTATACACGTCAACCGGCGTTGTTCTGCGCCCAAAATCGTGACGGTTATACACGTCAATCGGTGAGTAGGAGTTAAAGATCAGGCAGGCTTAAGTGACAGATGGCAAAAATAACTACAGTACTCGAGAAAGAAGAAAACGCAGGAGTCTGGAGGAGGAGTGACTGCATGAAACATATGTCACACACAAGGAAAACAGTGAAGAAAGACAGAAAAAGGGCATAAAGGTAAACAAAGTAATAAGACGAAGGGGGTCAGTGAGAAAATAATACTATCTATCTATCTATCGCCAGATGCCTTAATCCTATAAGGGATGGCCATAAACAAATCGCCTCCACGTCGCCCTGTCCCCCGCCATTTCATTGCCCTGCTCCCAGCTCATTGATATCCTCCTCTCTCATATACCTCTCCACTCCATCCCTCCATCTCATCCTTGGCCCTCCCCTCCCTCTGCCCCCCCTCCACCTCATTCACATACACTCTCCATGTTAACCTCTTGCTCTCCATCCTCTCCACATAGCCAAACCACCTCAATGTATTTCTCCTAATGCGTTCTATCACAGAGTCAGGTCTTCCTTACAAGAGATCATTTCCTAGCACGCCTAACTGGAGGTAGTGAGGTTAGAAATACAAAAGATGTACAAGTTTTTTATGCATGACTCTGGCCATAGGACTAACAGCCTGTTCCCTGAGGTCCAGCAGTCCTCCTATGTACTCCACATTCTTGCCTCTGTCACGTGATTTTACTCACATTAGTAAGGGTCCTGTAGTTGTGACAGAGTTAATGAAGGTTATATCTAGGTTAATGAAGGTTATATCTAGGTTAATGAAGGCTATACTAGGTTAATGAAGGCTATACTAGGTTAATGAAGGTTATATCTAGGTTAATGAAGGTTATATCTAGGTTAATGAAGGCTATATCTAGGTTAATGAAGCCTATATCTAGGTTAATGAAGGTTATATCTAGGTTAATGAAGGCTGTATCTAGGTTAATGAAGGTTATATATAGGTTAATGAAGGTTATATCGAGGGTAATGAAGGATATATCTAGGTTGAGGGCTATATCTGGGTTAATGAGGGCCATCTTGATTAATGAAGGTCTATCCCAAGGTGAAGAAAATCGTGTGGAGGCAGCAAGAACAGATATAAATTACGTCGTTGGGCTGAAGTGGCTAAAGGCGTCGTCGTACTGAAGGGGCTGATGGCGACTGACTCCCAGCCCTTCACTACCAAAGCTGCTTCCTACCAACACTATCACTGTGTGCTGGGGCTACCTCTTCACTACCAACACTATCACTGTGTGCTGGTACTACCTCTTCACTACCAACACTATAACTGTGTGCTGGGGCTACCTCTTCACTACCAACACTATCACTGTGTGCTGGGGCTACCTCTTCACTACCAACACTATCACTGTGTGCTGGTACTACCTCTTCACTACCAACACTATCACTGTGTGCTGGGGCTACCTCTTCACTACCAACACTATCACTGTGTGCTGGGGCTACCTCTTCACCACCAAAGGTGCTTCCTACCAACACTATCACTGTGTGCTGGTGCTACCTCTTCACTACCAACACTATCACTGTGTGCTGGGGCTACCTCTTCACTACCAACACTATCACTGTGTGATGGTGCTACCTCTTCACTACCAACACTATCACTGTGTGCTGGGGCTACCTCTTCACTACCAAAGGTGCTTCCTACCAACACTATAACTGTGTGTGCTGGTGCTACCCCTTCACTACCAACACTATAACTGTGTGCTGGTGCTACCCCTTCACTACCAACACTATAACTGTGTGTGCTGGTGCTACCCCTTCACTACCAACACTATAACTGTGTGCTGGTGCTACCCCTTCACTACCAACACTATAACTGTGTGCTGGTGCTTCACCTTCACTACCAACACTATAACTGTGTGCTGGTGCTACCCCTTCACTACCAACACTATAACTGTGTGCTGGTGCTACACCTTCACTACCAAAGGTGCTTCCAACCAACACCATTACTGTGTGCTGGTGCTACCCCTTCACTACCAAAGGTGCTTCCTACCAACACTGTAACTGTTGGTCCTATCCCTTCACTACCAAAAGTTCTTCCTACCTACACTATAACTGTGTGCTGGTGCTACCCCTTCACCAAAGGTTCTTCCTATCAACACTATAACTGTGTGCTGGTGCTACCCCTTCACTACCAAAGGTGCTTCCTACCAACACTATAACTGTGCTGGTGCTACACCTTCACTACCAAAGGTGCTTCCTACCAACACTATAACTGTGTGCTGGTGCTACACCTTCACTACCAAAGGTGCTTCCTAACAACACTATAACTGTGTGCTGGTGCTACACCTTCACTACCAAAGGTGCTTCCTAACACGTGGGGAGCTGTACCATGCCGTCTCGTATTCCCTATTCCTCCTGCCGCTACAGGATTTGTATTCAGCGTAGGGCTCACGTGTTGAATTGTTCGGATTATTTGTATATGTCATCATCATCATCTAATCCTATGTTGCCCCATGAGGAGTGTAGGAGCCTGGGGCTAGGCAAGTTGGTCCTGATATTTAAGATGAGTGACCAGCCTCACTCCTCCCTGAAAAGCATTACGTGGGCAATAAACCCAACCATCCCTTGGATATAAGCCTACACAGGCTCAATCCTACTGGGGCGCCTTATTTCCCAATAAACCACCAGGCACCATAGGTTGGTTTTATGGTTACCACCCAGCGTAGTAAATGGGGTCCTGGTGTAGAGGAAACCATTTGGCTTGTCACTCAATGTATAGTAACATATAGATAGAAGGAAAGAAGGACATAAGAGGAAGGAAGGAAAGAATGAAGGAAGAAAGGAAAGAGCAGCAACCCAGGTGCAGCACTACATTGATTGAGTGGATGGTGAGCGCCCCCCCCCCCACCTATCACATGTATCTTTTATTAACCCAATCACTATGAAAGATGTGGCCTAACCTCAACACAGGCGTCTGGCGGGAGCAATAATGAACAACACAATAAAGGACCATCATGTTTTACTAAATGACCAGCTAACTCTTTACCGTTTTATCCAGTCACGTTCCTATTTACAAGTTTATCTCTAGGCCGGCGATTGTTCCCCCCCTCCCTTTTTATTTAATGATAGTCTTCGAACTGGCTCTGACAGGTGGCAGTGACGTTACGTGGAGCCAGGATTCCGGGGCTTGAATGGTGAGCGAATGGAAGTGCGACCCATTCAACTGGGAACACTTTGGTTAATATCTTTATCAAGTTTTTTCCTGGCTCTCTCGACCCTACCTCATCCCACCCTCAGGGCTGAGGAGGAGGAGGAGGAGGAGGAGGAGGAGGAGAAGCAGCAGCAGCAGCAGCAGGATTTTTAATGTCTTGCTCACTAAAGTTAGGACAAAGTTATTAACTCACCCTTCTAATTAATCTTTATGTTTTGTATATACAGTATTTTTCCTGATCCGGTTAAACAAATTCTATCCCTAACTTTCAAATTAATTTTGTAAACTTCCGTTAAATTCATTTCTTTTCACTAACTAAACACATTTCCAGGAAGGTTTTATACCTAACTATTGGAGTTCAACTTTCCCTTTTTGTAACCAAACTTTTTTTTATTTTTTTCTCTGCAGGATATCCCACACAAAGGCTTCCCTCTACATTTTCTCAATAACTTGCTTTTGTTTTTGTTTTTTTTTTCCCGCAGCTATTTTTCACCATGCTGTCTCGGTAAAGTGACACTATTTTTCTTCACCTACCTTCCCCTCATATCCTGGTGTGGCATCACTCATCAGCTGACTTTTCCAAATAAAACTTTAACAATTCCTGGCTCCTATGAATCACTCTCAGCTGAACAAATCCATTGGTCACAACTTGAGCAAAACACTATATTTTTCTAGACCAAGCAAGGGTTAACTGTGGCAGTATTACCACTCTGGCTGGTATAGGCTACATGTTGTTAGCTGAGCAATATCGTTAGGAAATAGCTGGAATATATTACTAAACTTGTCCCAACCATGTGTTAATGATACCAGTATTAACACTCTCTGGCTGGTATAGGCTACATGTTCCAATAGCTGAGTGATATCGTTAGGAAAACTTTGAAACGGACTACTAAGACTTGTACCGGCCATGCGCTATATAGCTGTACCAGTATTATCACTCTCAGGCTGCTATGACTCACTCTCAGCACAATATAACTCTGGTGCTGGCTGGAAGAAAATCCCAATGTTGTTACCACTATAAGAAGGTTAATACGGTATGTATCTTTACTCATCATTTCAGTGACCTAATGATGGAAACTCGCTTGGGAAACATTATGCCTTAGTTCTATTTAATAATTATGTTGACTCATCATTTCAATCACCAGTGTCACTCCAATGATGCAAACTCGCTTGGCTATATAATTATGTCTCTTCGTCCTTAATGTCACATTCCTAACCGAAGGTGCAGGGCGATGACAAGCAATTGCATTTTCGAAGTTTCTTGGTTAATAAAGGAAAAAATAAATCTAAATTACTTTTCTCACTACAAAAGGATCATCACCACCACCACCACCATCAGCAGCAGCAGCAGCAGCAGCCAAGACGGCTGATTCCACAGGTTTCTTGGTTGATAAGAGGAAAAACAAATACTTATTTGTTTTTCTTACGCAAAAAAAAAAAAAAAATCATCACCACTGTCATTATTATCATCATCATTATCATCAACATTATCATTACCATCATGATCATATTAAGCCTATTCCTATTTCCGTAAGCGAGGAAATCAGATAATACACAGGAAAAAGAAAAAGTCAAAACAAAAAAGTAAGAGAGCAAACAATGGCGTGAACAGGGAAAATATTGCCCTGACCCCCACTGACTTCCTATTAACCCTTTCCATGGAGTGAGGTACTAATTATACCATTAACCCCTTCCATGCAGTGAGGTACTAATTGTACCATTAACCCCTTCCATGCAGTGAGGTACTAATTATACCATTAACCCCTTCCATGCAGTGAGGTACTAATTATACCATTAGCCCCTTCCATGCAGTAAGGTACTAATTGTACCATTAACCCCTTCCATGCAGTGAGGTACTAATTATACCATTAACCCCTTCCATGCAGTGAGGTACTAATTGTACCATTAACCCCATCCATGCAGTGAGGTACTAATTATACCATTAACCCCTTCCCTGCAGTGAGGTACTAATTATACCATTAACCCCTTCCCTGCAGTGAGGTACTAATTATACCATTAACCCCTTCCCTGCAGTGAGGTACTAATTATACCATTAACCCCTTCCATGCAGTCAAATACTAATTATTTTACTCTTGCTGATACTAAACCATTATGTTCAGCTTCAACACGAAGTCGTGAATGGAGGAGTTAAGTCACAGTCCTCAATAACCTCGTCACTAAAGCCCTCAATAACCCTGTCACTAAAGCCCTCAATAACCCCGTCACTAAAGCCCTCAATAACCCCATCACTAAAGCCCTCAATAACCCCGTCACTAAAGCCCTCAATAACCCCGTCACTAAAGCCCTCAATAACCCCTTCACTAAAGCCCTCAATAATCCCGTCGCTAATGCCCTCAATAACCCCGTCGCTAATGCCCTCAAAAACCCTGTCACTAAAGCCCTCAATAACGTCGTCACTAAAGCCCTCAATAACCCGTCACTAATGCCCTCAATAACCCCGTCACTAAAGCCATCAATAACCCCATCACTAAAGCCATCAATAACCCCGTCACTAAAGCCATCAATAACCCCGTCACTAAAGCCATCAGTAACCCCGTCACTACACCCTTCTTGCTCTAACCTGGCCTAAAATTGCCATGTCTCCATTTTGAATACTGTGTTGTGGCAAGAGATTAATTGGCAGGCGATGCTGCTCACGAAGAAATACTATGGAAAGGATGCAGGGCCACAGGATTGTCTTATTCCGCCACTAAGCTACTAGAAATAAACTGAAACAGGACAAAAATCTGGGCCAAGTTAGGGTGAAAGACTTTAGTAGGCAGCTCTTTTAAATCTGAATATTTTTTTCATGTGTCCGACTCAGCGCATAGGCTTCACAGCCTGCTCCCAAGGCCAAGTAGTCCTCCGACATACCATACACCTCTACGGCGCTAACACCCACCATCCATATTGAATACATGCTAGGGCTGCCTCATACAGGACTGGTGTATTGGCATTAGCAGGGATATTTTTACATGTCGGCTTGTCTTCTGGTAAATCAGTAAAGTCTGATTTTATGAAATTCAAATCCTGAAACTGCTCGTTGCCCCAGCGGGGATATAAACCTGGGACCGGTAGGACTGCAGGCCACCTCTCTACCGATTGAGTCATTGCCACCGTTAGGTACGTGGGGGACTATAATATCAACTATGTCATGGAATTGAAGGGGTTACAGCCTTCCAAATTCTCGGAGTCACCGCAAAGGTAAAGCACCCACACACTGTATCATCTGTTAAGTCACTTTCGCACCAACTACAGGACAGAGCCATTCTATATATTGCCGTATTAAAAATAAGGTGTAACTCTTGTTGTACACATTGCTAAAAACACTTCATCCATGAAGTTCCATTGCCTGTTAGTTAATAAACCATTTTTCCATTGCACACACCTCGTATTCTTAAATATCCACATAACATAACAGACTATTTTCTTAGTCTCTTATGACTCCTTCCAGAATCGTCGTTAGTAGGCCTGTTGTTGTCTTTACTTAGCTTTACAACACACTCATTTACCTCAACAAATTATCTTTTTTGCCTCCCATGCCTCCTCCTTCTCAGCAGTACCAGTATATTTAATCCCTCCAAATATATCCCTCATCAGTCTTTATTTTTACTGTCTTTTATAAAATCATCAATACTTTGCTTCTCTGAAAACTCACGTAATTCCACAAAACATCATCTTCCATACCTCATTTTTCTTAGCATTATATTTAATCCTTCAAACGTCTTCCCAAATAAGCCATTACTTTATCGTTCTTACTTATTTTTACTGCACACTAATTTACTTCAAGAAATAATCACCTTGGCCTCCCACGCCTGATCCTTAATCCTCTCAGGCACATTGATGCAAATTGCGTTCTTTGTGGTTTGGCACATTAACACATGTTGACAGGAATCGTGTGAAAAAGCAGAAAAAACGCCCTCAAAATAAATGTTTTTTGCCGATTTGCGTCAAATTTGGACGCGTTCTAGTGGGCACATTCCACTTCCGAGGTAAACACTTGGCAACACTGTAGAGACTCCCAGGAGGCTGCCTGTAGCGAGAAACCTCAGTCAATCACAAGGAGCCAGGCTGTGAGGCTTCATTGCATGTGCTGTCCCTTTAAATCATTCTAATTATCCCCCTCCCACCCAAGTCGAAGCCCCAGTGGACTGAGTGTGATAATATATTATTTCTGAGCATAATTTGAAATGATTTTGTCGATGGAACATAGATATACAGTATATCTTGAGAAGAAATGGTGCTCATTATCAGTTGTTAGGCCTAGAGGCAAGATGCGTGTTCACTGTAGTGGGGTTTCACCACTCTGCGTCCCCTGGGCCCTATGCTGTGACTACACATACGTATATAGAAAAGCCAATGCCTAAACTATATAGTGTGTGAAAGCTGTAGTGGTTTGCTTTGCGATATATAGGAACTAGCATGCATTACGTACGCCATAACCAGAGTGTGGAATGGGGCAGGCATAACCTATACGCCATAGTCGGGAAGGGATTATTAGAGATGTTTAGGGATGGCTCTTGTGATTGTGATATAGTACAGTATATGCATATGAATTTGTGTGAAATATAAGGCCAACATGCTGCGAGCGTTCGTGAAGGAATGTGTGCCACCATAGTGGTACGTCATAAATCTTGAGGCGAAAGTGCTGCGTAACGGTCATGTTGTACCGTAGTAAGGAACACAAATAATTGCGAAATCATTGTGGTAGTCATATATTTGCTTATGAGTTAGTGTAAAGTGAACGTAAAGGGATAATTGTAGGGTGCGTAGCATAGCTTAGCAATACCTTAGCAGCAGGTATGCAGGTGATGTAAGGACGCCGGGCAACAACAAACATCATTGAACAGGTACTGTAAATTGCTAAGACATTTAGTGAGAAGTTATACTTTATGTACAATGAACGTGAAATGTGCAGAGAGTGTTCATTGTGAGATATTATGGGTGCATAGTGTAGGTTAGCGATACCTTAGCGGCAGATGTGTGGGGATGTAAGGATGCCAGGCAATGACGGACGTCATTGAACAGGCACTGTAACTTGCTAAGACATTGAGAGGTTATACTATATGTACAATGAACGTGAAATGTGCAGCGAGTATCCGTGAAGGAATTCTGTGGGTGTGTAGCATAGGTTAGCGATACCTTAGCGGCAGGTGTGTGGGGAAGTTAGGACGCCATGCAACCACGTGTGTCATTCAACAGGTATCATAACTTCCTAAGACATTTAGTGAGAAGTTATACTTTATGTACAGTGAACATGAAATGTGCAGCGAGTGGTCATTGTGGGATATTGTGGGTGTTTAGTGTAGGTTTGTGATACCTTAGCGCCAGGTGTGCAGGTGATGTAAAGAGGCCGGGCAATGACGGACGTCAGTGGACAGGTACTGTATCTTGCTAAGACATTTGTTGATAATTTATGATGTATATAAAATGTTTGTGAATGCGTCACGAGTGCATGTCAAGAGATATTTTCATATGTTGGGGGAACCTTGGGGGAAGGAGGGGAAAATATATATATATATATATATATATATATATATATATATATATATATAGATATATATAGATATATTGCCAGGACCAAGAACCTGCCAGAGGGGGGCATGGCAGCGATGCATAAGGGCAACATGATGGTGTTGCTGTGGAAGGACAAGCACATCAACATGGTCTCCACCTTCCACAGCACAAGCACCATCCAGAAGTCCAGAAGCAGGTTCGAAGGAAGACCAGGGGTCCTGACGGGAGGACAACCTATGTCCGGAAGACCATGGAGAAGCCTGTCGTGGTGGAGGACTATAATCAATACATGGGTGGGGTGTACCACTTTGATCAGATGGTCCAGTACTACCCCATCCAGTGGCGGACTGTGAAAAGGACTAAGAAGATAACCTTCTATTTCATCCAGATGGCCTTGTTCAACGCGTTTGCCCTGTACAAGAAGTGCTCGCGCAGGTCAGTCAGTCTGTTGAACTTTGTGGAGAAGATAGTGGACAAGCTCCTCCACTTTGATAAAGCAGTGGCCCGCATCAGGGCACATCATCCACCACGCCCCTGACCTTCCAACCCGATGGCAAGCAGGGCCTCTGGCACTTGTAGCACCTGCAGCAGCACCAGCACAGGTGCCATCACCACCGTCTCCTGGGCCAGCACCGTCTCCTGGGCCAGCACCAGCACAGGTGCCAACACCACCATATCCAGGAGGAGGACCAGCTCAGAAGCCAGTGCCACCATCGTCTGCAGGACTAGCATGGGTGCTGAGACGACCAGCAGCAGTTCCTGGTCTGTCAGGAGAACCTGCTGCTGCTGCCATGCCCGGCTCTGCAGCTGCACCTCCAGGACGACAGGACTGGGGAAGACCAGGAGGACATCCAACCAAGCGTCGTAGAGTCATCAACGACAGAGTGCGATTGGATCACACACTGGGCCATCGACGGGAGAGGATCCCCAACCGGAGGAGGCTCCAATGTGCCCTGGCGAAGATGAAGAGGGACACAAGTCACGTGTGTCATGTTTGTGATGTGCCACTTTGCACGGGTGATTGCTTCGAATGGTACCATACCGAGTGAAGTATTTCCTAGTGGAGAGTATACACACACACACACACACACACACACACACACACACACACACACACACACACACACACACTAACACACACACTAACACACACACTAACACACACACACACACACACACACACACTACGTAACTCCTCATCTTCAAATCCCACAAGGTCCTTCAGGCCCCTCAGCATCCCTGGAGGAAGTGAGTTTTCCAAATTTTGTTGATATGTTTATTGACCAATTATCAATACCCCTAAATTTTTCACAAAAATAACCATTTTCTCCTACATATTACACATATGATAGAAAGTACAGCTTCATTAGCAGTATCTAAGTAGTGTTCATGTCTAGTAGGTTATAACACTAAAAGAACAACCCTTGGAGATTTTAGTCTCCACATAAAAAGAAGAAAAAAGAAAAAAAGGCTTTGGGAGCATAGTCTTCAGGCAAAGGGGGTGGGAAGACAGTTTTTTTTTTTTTTTTTTTTTTTTTTTTTTTTGCGGTAAAACTAGGCAGCGATCGGAAGAGTAATCTAGCTTTGTCGGCCAATTACTTGAACTATTGGACGTGTCAATTTCCTGTAAGAACCATGATAAAGAGCAGTAAATTTTACGTATGTTCATTACCAAAATATAAGTCTTTGGGAGCCTATTTTGTAGAAGGCGGGGGAACGGAATGTGTTTTTTTTTCTCGCTTGTGGTAAGTCGAAAGCGCTCGTAGTAATCTCAATTTGACGGCCAATTACTCGATAACTAGTAGACATATCGATTTCCTGTAAAACCATGATAAAGAGAAGTAAATTCTACATATGTACTGAATATAACAATGTAATATCTCTGATAAAAAGTCGTGGTTATGTAGGCAGGAATATAGCGTTTGCTGTGCGCCCATGACGAAAATGACGCACAGCCATGAGTACCCAGTCTTTTTTCGCGATTTACTCGGAAGCTGTGAAGCGTATCGAAAATCTGTTTGGGCCATGAGAAAGTTCATGAAATTCTACACAATATTACGAAATAAAAAACATAAGCTGTGCGAGAAAACTATTGCAGAAAAGCTCCCTGTACAATTTTTTTTTTTTTTTTTTTTTTTTAAGGGCTTTCAGTTTTTGGCTATTTTCTCGAAAACTACAAATCGTATCACACCCTGGTATCTCTCATTAGAAAGCTGATGAAATTATCAAAACTTCTGATAGCATTTTCCTGTATGATGGAAAGCATTCGAATGGTGATGTTGGGAAGTGAAATGAACATTGCAAAATGTTTATTCAGGGCCGCCTAATGTAGTTTTATTTGTGTTTTCCTTTTTTTTTTTTTTTTGTGCTTATCAGCTAGAACAAACATCGACGAATAAGATCATATATGTTTCATGGCAGTATACTGAGGTTTGGGTGGCGAAAATAAGGAGAGAATACGTGTTTTCAGCGGCGAGCTGGAGGGCTGGGCGGGAGGCCAGTCGAGTAAAATCGTGTGCCGAGAAACTTACTGAAACTTATGCGTGCTAGAGAGAGTTAATAGCCTTATAATTAATCCTTCCAAAGTCATCCCAAGTAATCCTTTTTTTATCGTCCTTGCATAGTTTTACCGCACACTAATTTACTTCAACAAACCATCATCACCTTCCACGCATGCTCCTACCTTCAAACCCACACAGTACCCCCTACACCACCCTAGCCATAACACAATCTCTATGTAACCATATTATCTTACTAAGCTAATTACTAAGTTTTGAATTGTAAACTTCCTTACTCCACATCTTTTTACTGATCTCAGAATTTCCCAGCCTTCCAAATCACGTGCCAACATAAGTTATTTTTGCAGTGTTTATACTTCACATTTTTTATACTCACGTCAAACCTCTCCCATTCATACGCTAATTAAGACCACTGGAACTCGCTACTTTCTCTTACAGCCTAATTACAGAGTTCAATTTTCTTCCTCCCCTCTCTCTCTCTCTCTCTCTCTCTCTCTCTCTCTCTCTCTCTCTCTCCGTATACACTAGAGATAAAGTAGATAAACAGATGGATAGAAAAAGGCAGAGGTAAATAAAGAAGGACAGATGTGCAGAGAGAGAGAGAGAGAGAGAGAGAGAGAGAGAGTCTAACAGGTAAAATGAGAAAAACAGACAGATAAGCAGATAGATATTGTGCCACATCTCCAAAGTCTATCCTGAGTGAAAGTTACCAGTAGGCCTACATCCTGCACCCCCCACCCCTCACAAACCAATTCACCCTAGCTCAGCTGTAGTATATAAATATACAGACAGATACAGACAAATAAACAGGTAGACAGATATTACACATTTCCAGGGTGTATCCTGTGTAAAAGCCAGCACTGCTCCACCAAGCCACGTGCCCCTGTCTGAAGTGCAGGTGTATGGGTGGTATTGTGGTTGGCTCAGCAGGGTTTACAGCACGTCTTCCTTGCCAGTTTATTTAACCTTATGATTCACTAATACCCACCTGTATGCTGTTTGTCCTATGCATGTCCTAAGTATAATAGACAAAGACATATAACATACATGAGAATAAATTGATGCAGGACGGAAAATAAATCGCTGAGAAACTGGTGCTTTCAAAGTCTGCTAAAGTCACAAGCCAGTGCCATATCAGTGCACTCCTCGCCGCCCTACACCATACACCAGCCCACCTTCCTCACCCAGCCACAGTCAGTGTCAACCTGGTATCAATACAATGGCTGTATAAATAGTCGGTGTCACGGGTAATTACATACGGCAATAGCATATGCAGAGTGTCGTCCCTTTACCCTTTATTGGAGTTCACTGTAGGACTCTGCCCAAAACACCACCAATTCTTCTGAAAATAGCCACACTGATCTTATGCAAATATCTTGTCACTGGAGGCAGCTTTATTGGCTCATATTCTACCTTACTGGCGGACGTTCAAAAAGCACCGAAATGTCAAAGGGAAGATAGCATTTGAGTTTTTCCTGTTTTCCCTCCAAGTACATCATATCCCTTGTTAAGAATATAGTCCCTCATTATTTTTTTTCTATAGCAGGCAATAATCTATTTTCCCACCCCAAATTCCTTCCTTCAGCCTTACCATTCCTCTTCACACTTCCTTTATTATCGTTTTCGTTTTTCCAGCTTCCTTTTTAACTTGCATTCTTCTTTAAAGCTCTTATGGTTTGCCCTGCATCCAATCTCAGCACTCCTCACAGTTTCCAATCCATTTCCATATCCTGCACTGGTTATTTAATCCCTCCCTCCTTCCAAGAACTCCACCGCCCCATTCAATCCTCTTCCTCTTTCTTTCGGTTCTTCACCTTCCTTCTGCCTCCTTTTCCCAACCTTACCACTTCCTTTCCTACTCTTTTAAATTCCCCTCTCCATCCATCATCTCCAACTCCTTCGAACCCTGACATTTATCTTTCACTTCCTCCCCATTCCTTCTCTCTCATTCCTCCTGCAGCCACGAATCACTTTCCATATCTTTATGTTTGATGTAAGTATAATCTTTCTCTCATTTCTTCAATTTCCACTCCCTCTTACCCAGTTTTTCATCTTCCTTCACTGTTCTTTCCTGTTATTAGCCTTGTATTTCCTTTCCTATATATATATATATATATATATATATATATATATATATATATATATATATATATATATATATATATATATATATATATATATATATATATATATATATATATATATATATTTTTAATCCATATCCACGTCTTTCAGTTCCCATTCCCTCATCCCTCCTTGTTTTCTTTTTCAATATCTATCCTTTCAGTTTCTGCTCTTCTCCCTCCTCTCCTCACTCTTTCCATTTTCATTAACCCCTGACTCTATACCTCGTCTTTCACTCAATCATCTCCTTTAAACTCCCTGCCCTTGATTCTCCCCTATTCCCACATTTTCTCGTCTTTCATCTTCTTTTTAATCCCTCTTTCTCCATTCCTCACCTCCCTCTCCCTCAACACTCTTCCCTTTTCCTTTCTGTCTCTCTCCCCCTTAATTCTCTTTTTCACTCAACTACTACTCCCTTTTCCTTCGTCTGTTACCTAAATATCCATCCGATTATATTTCTCTAATCTCCTTCCCTCTCTTTTTCATTCTATTCATCTTCATTAATCCCTTTCTTCCAGTATCCCTCTCCCTTAAACCATTTCTTGCAGTTTGTCACGAATCAATTCGCGACATTTCCCTTTTGTGGGAAGCCACGAACTATTAGGGGAAAACTCACTGTGTATCGCTCAGTCAACCGTTTCTCTCTCCATTTCGGAGTATACTTTTCAAAACATTCGTCACTTTCAAAAGTGACCGATTTAATGCACGTCACTAAGTGCGCTACTGAGCGATACTATGTTTCTTTATTGTTCAACCGTTAGCCACGCCTTCTTCCGGTGGCTTGTGCGTCCTGCCCATACAATGTATTTTGAATTCAGTCTAGTTGTTGCTTTGACGGAGAGAGGTCCTGTGCTCCAGAAGTGCGAGAGAAGAGGTCGCTAGCACCCAGACTCCACTGAGACAGTTATCCAGTTCTTCCATCCTTAGTTCAGCTTCGGGTGATACAAAGCATTCATCGACTATAGTATTTCCTTTTTGTATTTTGTAGTCTTAAGAGTTTAGTTAAGGTGTTTTTTTTCTAGGCGTAAGTATTTAGCTTCTGTGTGAGTGAGTGAGTGCGTCTCATTGATTTGATTTGAAATGTAACGTTAAATTTATTTTTTTTTGTAATCAATAAATTTAACAGTTCTTTTTCTTGAGCTTAATGTAAAGTAAACTCTTGTTTCATTTCTCCATAATTAAGCTTATTTCCCACATAGCTCCTAGCTTGCATACACGTTTTACTATTCATAACTGGTACTTAGACCAGTCTTGTTGTATTAACTTAATATCCGTTGTGCCACCTAGGAGTTTAAGCATCGGCAAGAACCTGATGTTAGTATTAGTTATTGTCAGGGGTGAAGTAACTTTCTCCAGAGGCTAACAGTACTAATTCAGCATTTGTGAGTAATTAGTCTCTGCTGTGTACTGTTGAGAAAGTTTTTAAATTCTCGTTCTCAGAGAATCGTGCACAAGCCAGCGTAAAGTAATCGTTGCTTGATGTAGCAAGACAATCATTGTCTCTGCTCTTCAATATTATTGAATATTAATATCAATTAAATAATATTTAAGCATTTATTTCAAAAACATTGTGCTATTATAAAAACCCCGTGACAATTGGCGACCTCATTCCAGGATATTAACTCCTAGCTTTAAAGCTATTCACGAGATAGTGCTCACTCATTCATATTTAGGTATTTATAATTAAAGTTTATAGGCACAAGTTTACTGGTGGTTACCGTTGATTTAGCAAGTGAATTTTTGCTTTAATAATCAATAGAGTACTTAACTCTAGTATATTCTTGGTAACGCCAGACGATTTTATTCGCTCCTGGGTAGCCGCCGTACCCATTGTGTTAATTATTGAGAGTTCTTAGTTATTCGCATTTTTGCTTTAATCTTTGCCAGTTAACTAGATAAGACTGGTCACCACTAGCTTGTGTCTGTATTCTTTACTTGTGTTTATTAGTATTCGTCGCTAAGCAGTCAGTACTCAATTTCAGTTTGCTTAATAAATTAGCGCCATGGCTACTACTGTATTTTTACAGGAAGCCAAAGAAATGGGTCTTTCAGACCCAACCGAAATTAAAGAGTATATACTCTCACGGCATAATCAGGAGCAGCAGCGCGAGAATGATGCCCGTGAAGAGCGTAAGATTCAGCGCGAATACGAGCGAGAACAGCGTGAGGAACGTGAAAGAGAGCGTGCATATGAACAAGAGCAGCGTGAGAAAGAGCGTGAATACGAGTGTGAACGACATGAACGAGAGCGACAACAGCGCGAATACGATCAAAAACAACGCGAACTCGAGCTAGTACAAGAGCGAGAACAGCGCGAATACGAGCGTGAACAACGCGAGAGAGAACGAGAGCACGAACGTGCCGAGCGAGAAGAACGTGAAAAACATGAATATGAAATGATGAAGCTCAAGCGAGATTCCTTGGCTTCAGACACGTCTGGTGCAGTTGGTCTAAGCTCCACGAGCATTCCCCTGCACATGTCCTGGCGACCCCACGCATCAAGCTTCCTTCATACAAGGAAAGTGAGCGAATCGAGCCATACATAGCTCGTTTTGAGGACATGGCAGACATGTATCAACTGGATGAGGCAGTTAAGCGGCTTCAGTTTCTTAGCCTATTTGAGGGCCCTGCCCTCGATATTCTCCACAGAATTCGTGGAGACAATCTCACATATGAGATAATGAAAGCTGCACTCATTAAGGCGTATGGTCTCACAGTAGACGACGCCAAAGTTCAGTTCATGCGAGCTCGTCTCCAAGACAAGGAGACAGCTGTTCAGTTCCTTGATCGTCTCACAGCTTACTTAAATGAGTGGATGGAGAAAGATGAAACTCCTTCCACGCGTGAGGGGATAATTGACCTTATGCTGCGTACACAGCTAGAGAGGTCGTGGCCTGCTGAGCTCATAGCACAGCTTAAGATCTGCCAGGTGAAAGATGCCAGCCAAATGGCAGAAAAGGCTGATACATTCTTTACTGCATACGGGTATCAAGCTCGTAAGCAAAACACTTGGAGCAGAAAAGATACTGCCAAGTCTGGGAAGCCGTCTCAGACTGAATCCCAGCACCAAGGCCGTTCTCAGAGTAATGGCCAAGGTCCAAAACCGCAGTGGAAGGACCAGGGGCAAAACACTCAGAAATCTGAGTGGAAGAGGTACAACAAGTACCCTAACCAGCAGCAGTATCAGCCACGCAACCGACCGTCGGGACAAACTTTTTCACCACCAGCTCAAAAGAGGCAGGAAGCGAACGCAGCCTTCATTCCTCAGCAGCAGCATGGTGGTCACGTCCCTACCAGTGTGGGTACTTCCCCACAGTTCACTAGTCCCACAGTGACAGTGAACCCCCCTCCACAGATAGCCAATGTTCCATCTTCTCCTCAAGGCACAATGTTTGCCACATCAATTTAGCAGCCTCATGAGTGGCTAGCTGCTTCCTCCACAGGCCCTCCCACAGGTGACAGTACCTTCCTTGTTCAGCCAGGGTTTGTGGGAGGCATTCCTGTGAAGGTACTGAGAGACAATGGTTCCTCAGGTTGCTCTGTCAAGCAGAGTCTAGTTCGGCCTGAGCAGTATACAGGTCGACAGATCCAAGTTAGACTTATTGATGGATCAGTGAGATTGTTCCCTGAGGCACGTATCCAGGTGGCATCTCCATTTTATACTGGTACGACACTTGCAGTTGTCATGCCAGAACCTCTATTTGACCTCATACTAGGCAACATCGCTGGGATCAAAAATAGTTGTGCCATAGATGTTGCTACTCAGACTTCGGCTGCTGCGATAACACGAGCCATGGCCAAGGCTCCAAATCGCATCACTCCGTTGACCGTCGCAACGCCGCAAGATCTGATTCGTAGTCAAGATGTTGTCCAAGAGCAACAGACTGACTCGACACTTGCCTCAGTGCGCAAGAAGCTGGAGGGTAATGTGATCAAGTATTCACGGGAAGGTCAAGCCAGGTTCCTTCGTAAGCGAGGACGGCTGTACCGTGAGTCACAGACACCCCAGGGTGAGGTTCGACTGCAGTTTGTCGTTCCTGCAAAGTATCGCCGAGCAGTGTTTGAATTAGGTCACTGTTCAGCGATGGGAGGTCACATGGGTCAAAAGAAGACCTCTGACTGCATCCATGCTGACTTTTTCTGGCCAGGAATGGGACGGGAAATAACGAGGCTCGTACGTTCCTGTGATGTGTGTCAGCGTACCACTGACCGGGGACGTGTCCGTCCTGCGCCATTGAAGCCAATGCCCATAATCTCTGAACCGTTCGAGAGAGTAGCAGTTGACATAGTTGGGCCAATCTCTCCTAGGGCTAGTGATGGATCAAAGTATATCCTCACTATAGTTGATTTCAGCACACGGTGGCCTGAAGCCGTGGCCCTTAAGAATATAGAGGCCGTCACTGTTGCTGAGGCATTAATTGAAGTGTTCTGTCGTGTAGGTATCCCTAAGGAGGTCTTGAGCGACCGGGGTTTGGAGTTCACTTCGGCAATGATGAACGAAACGTTCAGGTTGCTGTCCATCCGAGGCTTACGAACTACGCTGTATCATCCCATGTGTAACGGGTTGTGTGAGAGGTTCAATGGAACTCTCAAGAAGATGTTGAGGCGCATGACCGCCGAACAGCCAAAGGAATGGCCGCGGTTCATTGCTCCTCTTCTGTTTGCTTATCGAGAAGCCCCACAGCATTCATTGAAATTCTCACCCTTTGAACTGGTGTATGGGAGGTCGGTCCGGGGCCCATTTCAAGTCCTTCGTGAGTTATGGGACGATGAAGAACCCGACCCTGAAGTCAAGACCACCTACACCTACGTCCTTGATTTGGCTGACCGCCTCCAGTCGACGTGCGAGTTAGCTAAGGAAGAACTGATCAAGGCGCGTGAAGTTCAAAAGGCTTATTATGATAAGAAAGCAAAGCTTCGGAAGTTTAGTCCAGGCGATAAATGCTTGGTATTACTCCCCACTGCCCAGAACAAGTTGTTGGCACAGTGGAAGGGTCCATTCGATGTAGTAGAGCGCATTTCAGACCTCAACTACATAATACAGATGGGGAATCTTCGTAAAAGGTTCCACATTAACATGTTGAAGGCTTATCATGAGTCAGACCCCGAGGAGACTGGCCTACGAGTAGCTGATGATAGTGACCAGCCACTGGAAGAAACCGGGGCAGCTGCGGTGATCCCAGCTAATGACCATGATGACGAGCCCTTAACCGCTCAGTCCCATCAGGAAGAGACTGTCGGAGATGTTTTACTTAACCCTGACTTAGCAGTAGGGAACCAAAATGCCTTATGGTCACTGCTCTGTCAGTATGCTGATGTCTTCTCAGACCAACCTAGACTTGCAAAGGTTGCGTGTCATAAAATTGAGTTGACCAGCAATGCTCCTATAAAGGTTAAGCCATATCCGATTCCCATGCGACTACAGGGTGCAGTAGATAAGGAAATTGCTGACATGGAGACTGCAGGCATTATCGAAAAGTCCTCATCTCCTTACTGTAGTCCGATGGTAGTAGTCCGCAAGAAAGATGGTGGAGTCAGGATTTGTGGTGACTATAGAAGGCTTAATGCAATCACCAAAGTGGATGCTGAGCCAATGGGTGACCATATTGCCATCTTCTCCAAGCTGGCAGGGTCACGATATTTCACGAAGCTCGACCTAATGAAGGGATTCTTCCAGATTCCCCTTCATCCTGAGAGTCGTCAGTTCACTGCCTTTGCTACTCCTAGGGGGTTGTACCAGTATAAGTCCTCCCATTTGGACTTACCAATTCCCCAGCAGTATTCAATCGTGCCATGAGACAAGTGCTCCATGGTATTGTAGGAGTAGAGATGTTCGTTGACGATGTCCTCATTCATTCCGCCACATTGGAAGAGCACCTCAGACTCTTGGAAATTGTCTTCAGTAGACTCCAGAGTTTCAACATGACTGTGAAGCCTAGCAAATGCAAGATTGCTCACAGTGAGGTGGAGTTCCTCGGTCATATTGTTGGCAACAACCATTGCAGGTGTCAGGGTGACAAGATCAGGAAGGTTAAAGAAGCCCCGAGACCCATGACCAAGAAACAGGTTAGGGCATTTCTTGGCCTAGTGGGGTATTATAGGAGTTTTATCCCCAACTTTGCTCTCATTGCCCAACCGTTGTATGAAGTGCTACGGAAATATGCTCCAAACACCATTGAATGGGGAGAAGTGCAAGAGAGATCTTTTGCCACCCTCAAGAATATGTTGTGCAAGGAGCCTATCTTGCAGTTGCCTGATTCCAGCAAACCTTTCATACTGCGCACTGATGCTTCACAAGATGGAGTAGGTACCGTATTGATGCAGGAATCGGAAGGTGGAATCTTCCCAGTGGCATACCACAGCCGTAGGCTAAAACCCGCCGAGAGGAATTATAGTACTGTTGAGAAGGAACTCTTGGCTGTGGTTGATGGTGTTAAAAAATATTATTATTTATTTATTTGGGGCATCATTTGTTCTGGAAACTGACCATATGCCACTCACTAGTCTTAACACGACCAAGACGGTTAATGCAAGATTGACACGCTGGACACTGTATTTACAACAGTTTAACCTTGTTGTGAGATACATCAAGGGAAGTGATAATGTAGGTGCAGACCTGATGTCCCGCCTACTAACTGCTGACTAACATGGGCAGTTGTTGTATGCTGGGTTCCGTGATAGGCATCCTCAGAGATTTGAGTAATCCAAGGACCAGCCTGGTTCCCAGTCAAAAGTGTAGACCTGACGTCTCACTTGTTGGCCCCACAGGACACAGTATGTCCAGGGCCTGTACATACACGTGTACTGTAGGTTAAGGGGGAAGTGAGAATTCCGCAGAGGCGACTTGAGGCTATGGAAGACCCAAGTTTGCACAAGGATTCTCAGCTCCCCGATACTAATATAAGTACTGTAGGTTAAGGGGAAGTTCGAGAGAGAACTCCGCAGAGGCGACTTGAGGCTATGGAAGACCCAAGTTTGCACAAGGATTCTCAGCTCCCCGATACTAATATAAGTACTGTAGGTTAAGGGGGAAGTTCGAGAGAGAACTCCGCAGAGGCGACTTGAGGCTATGGAAGACCGAAGTTTGCACAAGGATTCTCAGCTCCCCGATACTAATATAAGTACTGTAGGTTAAGGGGGAAGTGAGAATTCCGCAGAGGCGACTTGAGGCTATGGAAGACCCAAGTTTGCACAAGGATTCTCAGCTCCCCGATACTAATATAAGTACTGTAGGTTAAGGGGGAAGTGAGAACTCCACAGAGGCGACTTGAGGCTATGGAAGACCCGAGTTTGCACAAGGATTCTCAGCTTCCCGATATTAATATAAGAACTGTAGGTTAAGGCACAGGTTGAGGACCCATGTGCAGTTTGAGGCTATGGAAGACCCGAGTTTGCACAAGGATTCTCAGCTTCCCGATATTAATATAAGAACTGTAGGTTAAGGCACAGGTTGAGGACCCGTGTGCAGTTCGAGGCTATGGAAGACCCGAGTTTGCACAGGGATTCTCAACTTGCCGACACTAATCGTGTGCTAAAGTTAATGGCGACCTCGAGTGTACTTTTCGTAGCATGTACTGATTGCTAGGCAGAGAGAGTAATTGTAACTTAATAAGAATTTTGTCTCATTGACACTTTTGATGCTCCACCTCAATTGGTTTTGCAGGTTCAGCAATGGGTGTAGCAGTTTTGCTGTGCGGCCCAGCTGATCGTCTGCCGCACGCTGCCGCCTCTTCTCCTCTGCCTTCGTCGTCGTCATATTATTATTATTGTGTCATTTTAAACATAGGTACAGTCACACTACAACTGTCACCTACACCATGTATTACATACACCACGCTACACAACAGTTAGTTGTCAGTGTAAATGTAGCGAATTTTCGCTCAGTTTGACCTGAGTACAGGATTTTCACCGTCGTCACGGAGTTTTTCCCTCAAGCTAGCTTCTATTAACGTAAATACGAGTTTTTTTCGCTCACTGGCGACTGCGACTTTCTCCTGTAGCAGGATAGCACACACACCAGTGTGAATCTTGTGTGAATGACTTAGGATGTGTACATATATATATATATATATATATATATATATATATATATATATATATATATATCCACAAATTTTTTCCCATAATTTAATTTTGTAGGGGTGTAATGTCACGAATCAATTCGCGACATTTCCCTTTTGTGGGAAGCCACGAACTATTAGGGGAAAACTCACTGTGTATCGCTCAGTCAACCGTTTCTCTCTCCATTTCGGAGTATACTTTTCAAAACATTCGTCACTTTCAAAAGTGACCGATTTAATGCACGTCACTAAGTGCGCTACTGAGCGATACTATGTTTCTTTATTGTTCAACCGTTAGCCACGCCTTCTTCCGGTGGCTTGTGCGTCCTGCCCATACAATGTATTTTGAATTCAGTCTAATTGTTGCTTTGACGGAGAGAGGTCCTGTGCTCCAGAAGTGCGAGAGAAGAGGTCGCTAGCACCCAGACTCCACTGAGACAGTTATCCAGTTCTTCCATCCTTAGTTCAGCTTCGGGTGATACAAAGCATTCATCGACTATAGTATTTCCTTTTTGTATTTTGTAGTCTTAAGAGTTTAGTTAAGGTGTTTTTTTTCTAGGCGTAAGTATTTAGCTTCTGTGTGAGTGAGTGAGTGCGTCTCATTGATTTGATTTGAAATGTAACGTTAAATTTATTTTTTTTTGTAATCAATAAATTTAACAGTTCTTTTTCTTGAGCTTAATGTAAAGTAAACTCTTGTTTCATTTCTCCATAATTAAGCTTATTTCCCACATAGCTCCTAGCTTGCATACACGTTTTACTATTCATAACTGGTACTTAGACCAGTCTTGTTGTATTAACTTAATATCCGTTGTGCCACCTAGGAGTTTAAGCATCGGCAAGAACCTGATGTTAGTATTAGTTATTTATTGTCAGGGGTGAAGTAACTTTCTCCAGAGGCTAACAGTACTAATTCAGCATTTGTGAGTAATTAGTCTCTGCTGTGTACTGTTGAGAAAGTTTTTAAATTCTCGTTCTCAGAGAATCGTGCACAAGCCAGCGTAAAGTAATCGTTGCTTGATGTAGCAAGACAATCATTGTCGCTTCTCTTCAATATTATTGAATATTAATATCAATTAAATAATATTTAAGCATTTATTTCAAAAACATTGTGCTATTATAAAAACCCCGTGACAATTAAAAACCCCGTGACACAGTTGCTCTACCTTCTTGCTCCCACCTATCATTTTTTTTGTTTTTGTCAACCTCATTTCTTTTCTCATTAATCCCTCTCTTCTTCAATGTTCACATCATCAACCCTCTCTCCCCCAATTTCTTCTCTCTCCTCTTCCCTTCTTTCCCTTCTCATTCATCCTTTTCTCCATCCCTTATCCCCCACTCCCTCCTCTTCCTTTCCCCTCTCTCTCTCTCCATTTGCTCTCCTTCCTTTCGCCTCTTTCCCTTCCTCATTAAACACTTGAATCTGGTGACAAAAATTCTTGCCATCCTCACAATATTTTTTTCTTTTAGGATCTGGAGACGCTGTTCAAACTGGAGAGGTATGATTTGGGTTTCATTAACTCCTTTACGGTACTACCAGCGGTGTGTCCTAAATTACGTAAAATTTGCTGGTGATAAAATGAACAAAATACAATAATACATAAGAGGATTCAAGCAGTTTACAATATGTCTCTCTCCATCCTTAATCTCGCCCTTCATAGCCCCAACAAAAACTCACATCCCGGTTTTAGTGTTAAGTCAGAGGCTTTCAGGAACTTGGCGATCAGGTAAGAAAAAAGTACTTGCAGGATTTACCACACTCCTGTTATCTTTTTTATTATACCCGTCTGTCTCGTCCTTTCCCTTCTTCCTGTGTCCTTTTCCATGTCTCTTCCTTCCTCATATTCCCTGCCTTCACCCCTCTTCACCCCTCATTTCCTCTTTCTCTCCCCTTCCCCCCTTTCCTACTTCATTCACTCCTCTCTCCATCTCTCACCACCCCCTTTGAATCCACAACAAAAACACACTCGGACTTCCAGTGTTAAGTCAGGGTCTTCCGGGAACTTAGTCATCGGGGGGCGAGGGCCGTGAAGGAACCACTGGCAAGATTCAAGAAAATTCCTTTTAGCATTTCATTTAACCTTCTTTCTCGTCTTCCTTAATCCCTTCTCCCTTTTGCAATTTACTTTTTCGGTTTGTTCTTGTGTCGGTCCTCCAAACTACTTTCCTTAATTCTTTCTTCTTATTGTAATTTACTTTCTCAGCCAGTTCTTGTCTCGATCCGCCAAACTAATGCCTTCCTCTGACCATCCTTGCATACGACCTCCTACTGTCTTTGTCCAGTTTCAGCTTCTCTTAGCAATCAGACTGTGAGCGGCTACCCAGTACGCAGTACTAATGTCTGGCGTAACCAGGAGTAAAATGGATAAATCCATTATTGACCTTAAAGGGTTCATTTTCTCCTCTCAACTCAAATGTTCTTATACTGATTCTCTCTCTCCCAATTCTTTTACTCAACTTGCATAGGGTGTGTCAAGTCTATCTCAAAAGGAATTACGAACTTTACAGTGAAATCCCTACACCAAAGCTTCATTCTCTACTTCCTCTTCCATTCCTAATCTTCCTCCTCTCATCCCTCTTCCCTTCTCTACCTCACCTTTTTTAGAACTATTTTTTCCTCTCCTTTTCCCTCCTCCTTCCTTCCTCCCTCTCTCTACATTTCTCCTGCTTCTTCTGTATTTATATAACTTCTTCCTCCCTCTTCCCTGCCCTTCCTTCCTCTTCCTCCACACCTCCTACTCCCTTTGTAGTCATCTTTTCCTTTTTCTCTTGCTTCATTCTTTTCCTCGTCCCTTTTTCTGGTCCTCCTCTGCCTTATCTATTTAAATTCTCCTTCCTCTTCCTCCTTACTTGCCTTCCTAATTTTCCTTGTCCATCCTTAATTCATCACCTTTTTCTTTCCTTCTTCCTCCTTCTACTACCACTGTTACTCTGGTCACTGGGTCTCTGAATTCTGCCTGCAAGTCCGTGTGCTGAGCGAGGCAGTCAGCTCACTCTTATTGTTACAATATACATACTGTATAAACGAGTTAGTATTCCAAGTCGTATGCATACTTATGATCAGGTCTGTACATTACAAGATTTCCTCAACCTGTCCAAATTAAACATTGCATTAGGAAGGGACGGATCTTACAGGTTTTGAAAATGTGTGTGTGTTGTTACATAGCCTATGATTTCATCATCCTTTGTGTAATTTTAACGCACAGTATGCTGCATGTTTGATCACGAGTGTGTTCTGCCTCAGTCCCCCCCTTCTACCGTTATAGTAGAGTAAGTCGTTCTTTCTGTTGTTTCAAAGCGGGATTGTCAACTCTTTGTCCCCATGGCTTCATTTGCTCGTCCTTCTTACAAGTTGTATCAAGCTCTGCTGGCCCCTATATAATGAGCTCAGTCTCTGCACCATTGGCACTTAGATCTGCTCCTCATTTTGTTCACATCTCTGTCCTCCCCTGTACAGATATTATTATTGTGAGTGCTCAAGAAATCTCCAAACATCTAGCAGCTGTGTGTAATTTGAGTATGAGTGTTATTGCATTTTTTCTTGTACTGTGTAGCATAAGTTTAATTCTTAGGCCTAGTGAGGTCTTTGTGATTAATGTACGGTTTTATATCAGTCATTTTTGATAATAGTTTGTATCTGTAATAATTTATCTGGCATTCACTGAGTATTATCTGGTATCTCATTTTATCAGGGCTGACTTAGATAAATTTACTCTTGCTAATTTCGTGTTAATAGAGACTATTGCAGTTAACCATATATTTAACCTGTCTTTTGCCATTACATTATCCTTATGAGTCCTGAATGTTTTGTTGTTAGTTTAAGCATTAAACTTTAACTTGTAATTTTACCTAACTCTTTTATTTTGAACCTGGACCTTTACGGGACAGCAGTGATTTTTAGTATTCTCACTTAAAGTGTACATTATCTTTTTCTGTTCCGTAACAGTGTGTATGTGTGTGTGTGTGTGTGTGTATGTGTGTGTGTGTGTGTGTGTGTGTGTGTGTGTGTGTGTGTGTGTGTGTGTGTGTGTGTGTGTGTAAAACAACACATGAGAGTGACACAGGACAGACAAGTAAGGAGGCAGCAGCGTAACATTCCCTGTCATGGCCGACTCACTGAGCCAAATTGAAACTCCCTCTGTCTTTCTCTTGCCTCCCTTACTCCTTCTCTTCCTCTTTTCCTCTTGCCTATTTCTCTCCCTCGCATTGCCTATCTCTCTGTCTGTCTATCTGTTCCTTTATCTACCCAAACATCTAACAATCTGCACATCAAGGTATTAATTTTTGCTCAATGCATCTATGGCCAAGGCCACACCGAGCTATTACCCAAGGCAGACACAAGAGGCCCAGTACACAGTGTTATCTGATATTCCCTCAACGCATCTCAACACAACCTCCAGGAGTGAAGACCCAGGGTTCTCCCTCTGCATAACCTTCAATGGTACGTCTTTTTTCTCTATTAAATCAGCATACGTTTCTATGTTTATCTATTCATCGGTATATCTGTCTGATTGACTATGTTAATCTATCTATCGATCTATCTATATCTGTCTATCTATGTCTATCAATACCTATCTGCCTGTTAATGTTTGTTTTTCATCAATTTATACTTTTATCTACGCGTTTCTCTATCTTATCAGAAAGAAAGAACCAAAATGTGTTGAGCTTTCAAAAATTTGCCTCTACCATAGGTGGTGTTTTGCCTGACGTCTATCTTTACTGCCTGAATCAGTATCCATTTACACAGGTTTTACGCTAAATTAGTAGTGGTAGTAGTGGTAGTGGTGATTATCATTTATTGTTATTATTATTATTATTATTATTACTACTACCACCTCTCCTCTCATTCCCTCCTGTCTCCTCCTCCAAATCTTTATACTTCAGTATTTTTTTATTTTTTATTTCCTCCCCCTCTCTTCCTTCCCCTCTCTTCTTCATACTTTTCCTCCATCATTTTTTCTTTCTTTCCACGCTCTCTTTTCCTCTTCTGTTTACCTCTGCTTCTCCCTCTGGTTCACCTCATATATACAGCACTATACTGTCCCTCTATCTCATTCCTGGTGTCGCTAGCCTCCTCCTCCTCCTCAACCCTCCCAAATTTTCCTTCACTTTCTTACTCAAACCCAAGCCGAATTTTGCATTTTGGACAGTTAGGCGATGGTGAGAGAGTACCAGAGATAAGGTTATGATTTTGTGTGTGTGTGTGTGTGTGTGTGTGTGTGTGTGTGTGTGTGTGTGTGTGTGTGTAAAGGCATGGTGAGAAATACCTCACCGCTGCCATCATCATCATAATATTCAACACCCTCTGACCACCTTCCACAATCATAAACTTTCTGGTTAGCAATATGCCCAATATAGTACCCCCTTTTGGGGGGGGGCGGGGATACTTTATTATGTCCTCACACAATGTATTACAGGTATCGTACTTTCATCAGCTTCTGTGGTCAATAACTTTTTTTTTTTTATAATGGGGATACTATACTTTGTCTGTATACAGTATATTAAATGGATATTATTATCGTCTTATTTCACGGTCAATATTTCAGACATTTGTTAGCTAATTTAAAAGAATCGTTGACATCATATGAGCCACGTGATTCGGCAAGTAATAATTTGTTTCCCTTACATTTTTGTTTTGTGAACAGATACCGGTATTTATATAACATAGCTTTTGTTTTTCCTTATAGCGGTGGGATATGACGCATTCCTTAATTCTCTCTCTCTCTCTCTCTCTCTCTCTCTCTCTCTCTCTATCTCTCTCTCTCTCTCTCTCTCTCTCTCACACACACACACACACAAACACACACACACACACACACATATGAAAAGATAGGACAAATATGCCACACACACACACACACACACACACACATACTTTTTCAAATCCTCTCTGCTTTATCATTCAAGCTCGTTTTTGTAATTTCCACTCTTCGTTATGCAGTCATCTTTCCTCTCGCCCATCCTTTCAGGGCCATTCACTCTTAATCGAATATTCTGCCCCATAATTCTCACACATTTATGCAGACCCATTCACTTATCTCCCTTTGATCAAGATGACTCTGTCTGTCTGTCTGTCTGTCTGTGTCTGTCTGTCTGTCTATCTATCTATCTGTCTGTCTGTCAGACCTCTGTCTCTGTCTGTCTGTCTGTCTGTCTGTCTGTCTCTCTCTCTGTCTGTCTCTCTCTCTCTCTCTCTCCACCATTCCTCTCCTCCTCCTCATCATCTCTCCCAGTATCATCGGCATCATCATCATCATCTCTTTCATCTACACCTTCTTTCAATGTTCCAAAATTTCCCTTACACAGACTCACTACACAGCGTGCTGTCCCACATGCATTACCGACATATTCTGAAATTTCACTGACTTTTTCTTTTTTAATCTCTAGGGAAGTTGAAGGCAGGGGAGGGGAGCCTTTTGTCCGATATTTCCTGTATTTTCGTTGGTTGGAATGAGTGAAAGGTTTTAATTACTGGAGGAGGAGGAGGAAGCAATACTCCCAGTGAGGCTGTGTATTCCTTACCTCCATCGTCTGGTGTCACCCGCTTCTACACTCCTATACCTTAGCCCGATTCAGCTTTGTTATTTAGCAGCTGTGAAATTGTTCTTGGTCCAGTCCGAGTCTTCATCATGGTCCCTCCCCCCCCTGAGGCTGGGGGACAGCAGGTGCCCTGCGCACTCACTTGTCATCCTCAGAAACAATTACATCAGGCAAGGGAGGGCGATGGGAGGAGGCAGCAGAAGAGATCACGGATAAGAAGTCTGGGGAGGAGGCCTACCGGTGTGGGACGCAATGTGGCGGAGATGCCCGACTGGGGAAGGGTCTGGGCTCTTCTTCCCTGCTCGTGAAGGGCTGTGATTGAAAGAAGGTGGTGATGCTTGTCTCTCTGGCAGCACTTTTCTGAGTAAATAACCCTGGGTAGCAGCGAATGTCCTGCTCAATAACATACATCACATTTTCGTTGTGAGTGGGTTCGGGCCTTTCTCATGGATGAGGTCGATGCCTTGACCAAATGCACCAGTGAGCTGCTTGAGAGTCATAACAACCAGGATATGCAATGGCACCTCCTCTTCCTCCTCTAAACTCTAGGATGTAAGCCCTGTGCTCCTGAATGGTCATCAGTTCCTCATTCAACAGCTCCTCCCTGTGGCTGTCCATCACCCTCTAAGCACCCTCCACGTTTACCTCCCTGAACCCTGCCTCACAGAATAGGTCAAGGATGCCTCTGTGCGCATCCCCAAGGATATTTTCCTCCGTTCTTCCTCAACCTCATGGAATTCGGTGAAGGAGTCAATGCACTATGGCCACACCTTCCACCACATGCCATTCACAGCTGATTGTTCGATTTCCATTGAAGCTGCTGTGATGCTGTTTATGGCAGTGCATGATATAATTTCACTTTAACATCTTGATGGTAACTTGGTCATCCACATCACATACCCTCATGAGGTGTTGCACTGTTCACCGGACATACAGAGCTTTGAATGTCACTATGATGCCCTGGTCCATTGGTTGCAGGAAGAATGTTGTATTGCAAGGCAGGAAAACAAGCTCACTGTTGTCCACCCAGTTGCCCATGTGTGGGGATGGTTGGGCAGACTGTCGAATCAGGAGCATAAAGCTGCTATTAAGATCGTTTTTTTTGGTAAAATCTCAGAGGGCAAGTAACAAATAGTCTATGACCAAAGACTGGCATATGGCAGAGGTGAGCCAGGCCTTGGTGTTTGATTTCCAAATCAAAGACTTGCTTTTACACAGCCAGCCCTCACTCGAGGATCCTCTGAATGGTAAACCAGCATCAGCATGAGTCTGACGTCACCCTTAGGATTCCCCTCTGGAATGAGGGTGATATGGTCCTTGTCCATCTTAAACCCTGGTGCTGACTTCTCCTCGACAACCAGAAAACTCTTGGACGACCTCCTCTTCCAATACAGTCTAGTCTCTCATCAAAGTTCAACACTTGCTTGGATCATAGTCACCGTCCTTGATGCATGCCTTGAGAGTGTCTGGAACACTGCTGCAACTGCATGGTCCACACCGGCGGACTTGCCGGTCAAACTCCTGTGCAACAGGGCAGCACATCCCTTATACAAATCAAACTAGCCTGCACTCGTCTTAAAATGTTCCTTCAGCTGGACACCAAACTTGCCCCTCATAGTCTCATCGAAAAATAATGCATTCATACAGATGATGTTCCAGCCTGGCAATACTTCCACCTGTTCTAGTCATGCACTCAGATCAGCAACAGCTGCTCCATCCCCCCCGTAATGGGGTTGCGGGTCTTGGTAATGTGTTTAGCAGTGAGGGAGGACACCTGCTCAGCTGCTGCTAAAAGAGCATCGTCCTTCTTTATTACAGTAGATAGTTGGTCAACTTGGGAAAGTGAAAACTTTTGGCAATGCTACTTGCACCCTGGCCATCTTTATGGCATTTCAAGGGAAAGGCTTTTCCTTTAAAGCTTTGCCTTCCCATCACCAGGACCGGCACTTTTCATACCACACCTTCCACTAGGACCAATGCCTTGCCCGGCATGATCGCTAAGTGTTAGGCTACTTCACTCAAAAAACTGTAAATCACACACAGTGGTGTCTGTGGATTACTTGCACTGCACAAGTTATGACTGTAAAGGCTCAGTAATGTTACATCACATGCAAGATGGTGGAGTAACACAATGCTCATGAGGAGATACCATCACAAGTGGGTTACACGAAGAGAGATAGAGAGAGAGAGAGAGAGAGAGAGAGAGAGAGAGAGAGAGAGAAAGAGAGAGGTTCAAAAGGGTGGTGCGAGGTACAGAAAAGGCACTGATGAGTCCAAGCAGGGTTCTGCGCGTGTAAACATTGGAGGACATCTTGGATCAAACAAGTGATGGTCAGCTTGCATGTCAACACACACGAATGATTCATAATTCAGCACACTCATCGTATGAGTAAATCGTTAAATCGCATGCTAAAAAATGCCCCTAATTTTCCAGCCATCACAAATGCGATTTATCACATAATGGTTCATCACAAAGCGAAAGTTTCCCGTATAAAATTTAGTCTCTAACCCGAACAGAATAGATGCTTCCTGTAAATATTTCAGTTTCCTAGTTAAAACAACAGTGATGTAGTTTTGCTTTCTATAAGAAGAACAATAACTTGATATACACAGTTCAGCTTTTTAATATTATGAGTATTGATGCTTTCTGTAGGTAAATGAGCTTTCTCATCTGAATAGAACAGACTCTTGATTCAGAGTACTAAGTTTTATTGCATCAAGAACAGAAGATTAACTTAGATAGAGTGCCCCCCCTCCTTTTTTCGCAACATTCATGAGGTAGGAGCAGATGACAGATACCGGAACACAATGTTTACCCTCCTGTGTATTCCGATCTACACTGAAGTAGAAGCTGAATGAAAACATATGTCTTGGTTTTCTATGGAACATCAATTAAGTGTGAAAAATCTAGTTAAGATTTAACAGTTAAATTTTTTTTGTTCTTGATCCCTCTGCTGTGACTTTGTTCTTTATTATGGTGTGGTGATTTCAGAAAGAAAAAAGTGGTTGTTTTCATCTGCTGTTTTCAACCAGTTATACCAAACAAGATAAAATTGTATTCAGATAAACTTCAATCATCTCAACAACTTTCACAACAAACTGGAAGTGCATACATGGTCCTCGCTCGGAGTGCTAGCAAGTTGAATAGATAGATAGATGTTCCTGTTGAAGTGCACAGGCCGTCCTGCGCTGTGAGAAAAGCTAGTTGCAATGCCGCCACACAAAGACAGCGTATTTACCTGCATTACAACAGTGGCCTGCCAATTTCTACGTACTAAACAAGCACTATGTCACATATTTCTAGTACTCGGCACACCTTAAGAACAGCATTATGTTATTTCACTGTCTTACTATTGCCTTATTGTTACTTTTCTTGTAGTACACTAACCTGAAACCTCCCACCAGAGCATAGCTATTACGAACTTCACAGCACTAAGCTCTCCATATTTCTAGCCACTTTTCCACTTATTTTTATGGCACTAATTACTTTACAATCACTTAGAAGCATTACCACTGCTTTACTTCTAGTTTTCTTATGCTAACGTACACTTAGCTTAGCCATCCCACATGAGCATAATTGTTACAAACTTGACTTCACGAAGTTCAACTTATATCTAGTCACTTTTCTCTCAATAATTATTTCACAGTCACTTAGAAGCTACATCTCTGTCACACTCTGTAATTTTCTTATGCTTTTCTTTGAATCTGTGGTACACTTCACTTTCACTTTTTCTCGAGACGAGTTTGTACAGCACTTCATTTTCACTTTTCATTACAGCTATCTCCTTACACACTACAAAGCCTGCATCTTAACTATATATGTATTTTCTTACTTGGACTATGTACCAAATCATATTCAAATTTTTTACAGAACACACTACTGAAGCATTCTTGTGAATGGTACACTCTGAAACACATGCACAAGCACAGCACAATGGCACGGGCTGTACACAAAGCAGTTACTTTCATCCTACTTTTTTCTGTCTTGTGGTGTGGCAGTGCGCTTGCCTGTTCGACGGTCCTGACTGCATGCCAGTGCTGATAGGATGGTATTCAGCGACCCTGGTATAACACCTGTCTACTAGGTCGACTCTACTCCATCCCGTGCTGGCTGCAAAGTATTCCTGCAGTTACTTCTACAGCAACTGGAAGACAATACTGTCTGAGAAGTGCCACAGTTTGATGTGTTAACCAGCTTGTGAAAGTACAGGCTGTGTATTTTATGTACTCTGACATCAATCAGGAGCAGTAGTTTCACACACCAGAAAACAGTCTTCGTGATGCAGTCAGCACTATCAATCTACACATGACACTTGTTGGCAAAGCTCATGCAGTAGTTATATTTGATGACTACATCAGGTCTAATGATTAGGTCAACTGTGGCTCAGTCAACATTGCTGCTGAGTGCCATCTTACCAAGGTGGGCAATGGTCAACAATATAACATCACATTTGTCCATCCACTGCTACGACAGTTCCTTCATCTTGAACCTCTAAGCCTGTCCCATATGCTGATGGAAGAAATGGGGCATATACTGTCTAACTGTGTTCACTGTGCCACAGGATGCTGTGCCATGATCATGCATGTACAGGGGCAGGGAAGGGCTAGTGTTCCAACGGTCAGTGTACAGCATATGCCTCTGCCTCAGGTAAGGCACTATCATCTATTTGAGAACAGCACTGGACATTGCCAATGGATGGTGGACAGGAATGTTCACATCAGACACAGTGTACACAAATGCACATAACAAAGATCTTTTTCCCAAACCAACGTCATTTCAGTGAGATGTACTGTTTGAGAACATTGCGCCCCTTGAAAGGTAAAAGGTTTTCATCAATGGTGTTCTGGAATTGGTCATGGTAACTTCAGTGCAGGTCCTTCAGCAACTCAAAGTCCCAAATCTTTCACACATGATCATTAGCAATCAGATAGTAACTGTTGGTAAAGTGCATGGGCCGTTAGATCAGCAGGAACCTCCTATTGGCACTGGGATATTGGCACTGTAATGAGTTCATCCATGCACCAGTATGAGCTGACCACATGCTTCTTGCAAATAGGCACATGCAACAGCAAGACAAGGAAGACCATAAATTCCTGATGCAGCAGATTACGCCACCTGCACAACTGTGACACCAGGTAGAGGATATGTCCTGCCTTGACAAAGGCACATCTCCTGGCTTATCAGATTCATGATGTCCCATGTCATGAACGCCTTAAAGAAATCAATCTCCTGGCATCCTCGGGAACCTGCCATTACATTAAACTGTCAGGCCTTCACTGGCCCCGGCAAGGGGATGGATGTCTGAGGTGATGGGTGGTGCCTGTGACCACATGGCCCTGGTCAACTGAGGTGGTGACAACGGTATTGATGAGGGTGTCCCATGCCCGCATGACCTTCCCCCCTCTACATCATGGTGGGAACAGTGGTGGTGAATGTGAAGTCCTTGCAGACCCAGGCTGTGACATTGGAGAGTGCAGGAAAAGGTGGTGAGGGTGTAGCAGGGTATGCTGAGGCCAGAAATGGTGAAAGTGATGGCATATCCACGGTGGCAGGGTGCAGTTTGGTATAAGGTGAGGTAGCGTGGGTGGTGGTGGTTATGGCAGGACTGTACTCATCCTCCCTTGCCTCCCTCTTCCTCCTCTTCATGGAGTCAACCTCCTTGCACACGCCCAGTGTTACGAGTACAGTACTCGAGTTTCCACCGCTACATCACTATCCCCATCCTTGCCAAGTATTTATCATTCATCAGGATCCACCTCATTTTCATGATCAATGAACAGCAGCCTTTGTCACTCTAGAGTGCGAGTGGCGCCACAGCTGCATAGTCAGCTGGTTGCGAGGCCAGAATGGAAGGCTGGGCTGGGTTACATGGTTATGTTCTCTCCATTTTGCACTCTTTCCTCCATGGAATCACTGTCACTCGTCTCCCTAGACAGTAACAAAGCACCTCTTCCGTGGCTGGGGACATCTGCCACCCAGATGGGCACGAGGTGAAGCGGGGGATATGATATAAACCAAGTGCCATCAAAGCTAGTATGTGATTGATAGGTCTGAGTCACACAGGCAGGCTGGGGTGTACCCATGCCATCCACTCATCTAGCATAAACTGAGATTTGACAGCAGAAATCGAGCACATAATATATAAAAATTCCTGCAGTCTTTCAGAAGGATCATTGCAGCTGCCACCACTGTCCTTCCAGGAGGACCACTGCAGCTGAAGAGTTATAAAAAAAAACTGCAACTTGAGGCAGATTTCTAGATTTCTAGATTCTTTCTCCCCACTAATGCATGGCATGAGACAGATTACAAAATAGGAACAACAAAGCACTAAAACAGGAAAATTATAAACAGTGAGATAGGCCACGACCTACATGCATCAACTCAACACATCATTTCATTCAAGCTTTTGAAATTCTTATGGGTTGGATGGTGTTAAAATAGAAAATGTTTACATCTTTTTTTTTAACTTAAACAAATGCACCCAGCAAGAGCAGCAATAGCCTATCTGGGAACCTTGCCCCAGAACATCAACAACATATGATGGTATTTACTATTTCATGTATTTTTTTTATTTATTTATTCACTTATTTATTTCTACTGGCAACTGAGCGTGGAAGGTGAGGAGTGTGAATGTTGGGGATAGGGCTGTAAGAGGCAGACCAAAAATGGCCTGGGACGAGGTCAAAGAATAGGATCTCAGGGATAAGGGACTGAATAGCGAAGCTGCCAGAGATCCAGAGATCAAGCAGCATGGAAAGCCGCCATTAGGTGAGCAAGGCTGATGCATGCAAGTATGTTGGAGCCTTTATAAATGATACGATACAATACAAAGGTGATGTGGATGAGTGGGCATTTAAATGTTCTGCCACATATGGCCAGGAATACTGTACACAAAATGACAAACTGTACTTATTTTCAATGGTTATGTGGATAATTTTATACATTCTTTAAAATGGCAAGTGTGAGAACTCACTCTCGTGGCTGCAGACACATGACATGATGTGAAGGGAAAGTGAGACTAATCAGTGTTAAACCAGCAGTTATAATGAATTGTCATGCATTTTTTATGCAGCTCAAGCCTTCTAATCATGTATATATTAACTGCATTGTTTGCATCACCAAACCAGAACTGTGCCTACTGCACCACTGGTAAAACAAAACCCTTGAACAATAACAATTGCTTCAATAATGCCCAAGTGTTGAGGTCCTGGAGCCTGAACCACTTCAATATGTGTTGTGCCAAGGTTCTCAAACTGGGAAAGACAAGGAAAATCCAACAACAACACCCACCATATTATAAATAACACTCATACGCATTTCTTACACAAATAAAAACACCATACTGTTAGCTACTACAGGGGTCTCCAAACTAACCTAAACTTTAACAATCTTTTTCATAAAAACTTTTTTCTACTAAGGTAGGTGTGAAGCTTTGCTTGGAATCTACTCAGCCATTTTCTGTCCATTTTAGTTTGCATTGAAGTCATTTTCTTCCAAGTAAAATTTCTAATATTCTGGTGGTGGTATTGTGATCCCTACCCTGACGTATGGAAGCGAGGCGTGGACCTTGCAAGAGGGGAACAAGTCAAGAGTGAGAGCAGTGGAAATGAGTTACTTGATAGCAGCATGTGGAGTGACGTGGAGAGACAGGTTGACGAATGAAGAAGTGAAGGAACGTTGTGGGGTGGATGTGGATGTGGTTGAAAAGATTAGGAGAAATACACTGAGGTGGTTTGGACATGTGGAGAGAATGGAGAATGAAAGACTGACTAAGAGGGTGTATGTGGGTGAGGTGGAGGGAGGGAGAGGGAGGGTAGACCGAGGATGAGGTGGAGGGATGGAGTTGAGAGGTATATGAGGGAGGGGGGGGTGAGTTGGGGGGAGGGGAGTCAAATGGTGGGTGACAGAGTGACTTGGAGGCGTTTTGTCTGCGGCCACCCTTTGCGGGATTAGGGCGTCGGGCTATAGATAGATAGATAGAATAGATAGGGAAATTTCATACATCCTCTTTAGAGTTTACTCCGGCCTTGTTTTGAGTTCCTAAATTCTTAGCTAAACATACTTAGTTGGCCTATGCAGTTTGCAGTTCCTTGTGAAAAATATTAATTGCCTGGTAAATAAAGTTAAAACCCCACCACCAATCAAAGAAACAAAGTGCATTTTTTCTCCTATGGTTATGATGTACAATAAACCTTTGTTGTACCAGACTCATCTGTGGGAAGCCGGGTTTGTTAAATCTGAGGGTCCCTCCCCTCCTGATGGGAATTCACGCACGTCCGAAACTAAATGAGTATAATACAGGTGGATTCCTTTATATGAGCATCCGCTACAGGATAAACTGATGATACGAACAAGAATGGGCAATTTAGACCCATATTTGGTGATGCGAGCAGGGTCAGTTAACTATACTCTATTTTTCCCACAAGTTATGTATTCCGTTATATGAGTTTTGCGGTCCTTTCTATTTATCAGGCCGTTACATGAATTTCCACTAACCAAGCAGCCCTCCATTAACGTGTCCCATTGGTATAATGGAAACCATCTGCATCATATTCTAGTACTAAAAACGAAAATTATACCCATTTCCCACTAACTTCACCCATAATTTCACCCTTTTGCAGATTATTCCACAACCTTGTCATAGCACTTTAAGGCTAGTCAGTATTACTACAATCTGTTTTTACAACTCAGTAACCACAATGGTGAAAGGGCAATTTCAGTTCGGAAAGGCTGCAAAATGCGCCCCTATTTAATGACCATTGTTCGGTATAACAGAAAAAAAAAAAAGTTTGGTGGGCCTATAGTCATGCAGAAGGGCCATCTGATGTGCCTCATTTAACAACCATTGTTCAATATAGCGAAAAACAAACAAACAAACAAAGGTTAGTGGGGTTAGACGCATTCAGAAGGGCCATGATATGCATCCCATTCAACGGCCGTTTTTGGGTACAGCTACCGAAAGTCCAGTGGGTTCGTGAGGCGTTTGTTATACCCAGAATCCATTATATCGAGGTTTGTTATAGCAATGGTCTAATGTAGCTTAAAAAAATATCAGTACAAAAAAAAATGCTTACTTTTTGTAGTGTTATTCTTACTTATAATTACCAGACACCTTGTAGCTACAATTATTTTGGGCATCATCAGTAGCCCCAGAAATGAAGATCACTATAAGTCACGATCACTTATAAGAGTAATTGTGTATGTTTAGCCCTTAACTCACAACACAGGTCTAACAATCCCCCCCCCCTCCAAAAAACAAGAAAAATGTACTTCATAATGCTTGTAAAAGAGAGTCCATTACAGCAACACCAAAGATAACACAAATGCCGGGAGGAAGCCTCTGTCAAAAGCTATTTCATCAATTCATTTCTATCCACTGTCAGCTTTGTTTGCTTCTTAATCACTGATACATTCACTACCCCTGGTCATCTACAGCAGGCCCGTAAGCCGCACGTTCTGGTTTGCATTAACAGTAAGTTGCATGGCAACATAAACCATACCCTGGATCAATCAGCACGGTAACTCTTCTTGTTAGTGTGGCAAAATTCTTAGTGGAGGGACCCCTCTGCACTCCATTTGAAGCTCCTGTATGGTGGTGAATGCCAGCATGGCCACCGTGCCTATGCATTCAGCCTCCACCTCCCTGGTCTTGCCCCATACCCTCCCTCCTTTGTTCATGCTGCCCGGCCTTGACCTTCCCATCTTCTCGCATACAAAATGCAAAATTTCCCAGTGCTGTGGTGTGATATCAGTGTTATGCCTTCCCCACATCCAAGTGCTTCTGGTGCCAAAGAAAAGCCACACTGGAAAAGTATATCTTACATGAAAAAGAGGGAAATACTATGCAGGCTTGACGGTGGTGGGCATGAGGCGGAGATGGCTAAACACTTCAATATTGATTAGTCAACGTTGCACACAGTGAGAAAAAAATGAGAGAAAATAGAGCATGCAATGCATTTAGCTGATATCGATGATGTCTGTTAGTGGGCTATGTCAAGTTGTGTGCATAATGATGTGTTAGCATAAATGGAGAAGGTGCTGTACAAATATGTGTTTGCCCAACATGAAGCAAATATGATAGGGGATGGCAATGTAATTCATAAGAATTCAATGGAAATCAATGTCAAGGTGGCTAAGGTGACGTGTGTGGAAAACCCACCAATGCTTACAACCAGCAAGGGTTGGTTCCAGTGCTGTAGACAGTGCAAAGAGTTGCCATGCCAGAGTGTGGTGAGGCTACCAGTGCAAATGTTGTTACTGCCTCGGATTCTCCTCCCCCAGCCACCTAAACAACACTCCATCACTCCTTATGGTGGGTATGGTACCCAGCGTTGCGGTTTGTACACTTTAAATAACCCCTTCTTTTGCCCCATGATGGTATGTGTCAGGGCCGGACTCAGGGGTGGGCCTACGGGGCCTGGGCCCCGGGCCTCCCACCAGAAGCGGCCTCCCACCAAACTTAGGGCAACTTGACATCTGGTATTTTTCATTGCCAAATCAGGGCCGATTTAGTAATGAAAAATCCGTCTGGCAATGAATAAGCATGATTTGGTATTGGATTTGGAGATGGTAATGAATTTGATTGGATGATGTACTCAATTAATTTGTTAGCCTTTAGAACATGAAAATACGAAACATATGCCGTTAATTTTCAAATGAATAATTTTTTCCTCTATACATGTACCCATATTGGCAAGGGTTAAATGCATGAATAATCTTTTTTTTTATGAAATATGGCAATGACACTGATAGTGCCCTGCCTTTGAACATTCGTGTGTCACAGCTTCATCCAGTCAGTTCTGTTCGAAATCTGAGTGTTTATTCTAATTCAGAGTTATAATACAAGGAACATATTAATCAAGTTGTCTGAGTGTGTAACTTGCATATCAGAAATCTGTACTCTATGACAAAACTCCTGAATAGAAGTTGCCCCGTAACACTGGGCCATGCAGTGGTCTTGTCTCGTGTTAATTATTGTAATTCATTGTGAACCGGCCTTCCAAATAATATACTAACAAAAGTTCAGTCTGTGTTGAACAGGGCAGCACGGCCTATCTTTGGTCTTCCCCCGAGAACCTCGACTATATCGTTCCTAATTGAGCTGTATTGGTTACCAGTAAAGGATAGAATTGAATTTAAACTGTGTCTTATTACACTCAAGGTTTTTAAGTTTGGTGAACTAAAGTATCTTGCTGAACTGCTAAAACTCCCATCGGCACGCCCGGGTGTGATGTTACGTAGTGAAGATGATTCCTTGTGTCTTGACGAGCCTGGAGCCATTCACCAGTCATCTTTCTCTGATCGCTCTTTTGTGTATAGAGCCCCTAGATTATATAACAGATTGCCATTGTCCATGAGACAACTCTCTTCTGCTGAATCCTTCAAGAGACAGCTGAAAGCCTTTCTTTTTTCAAAATGCTATGACCTGGAGAAAGGTACTATGACGGATGATTATAGGGTTTTATTATTGTCACTTTCATATTTTTTGTACTGATGAAGTTTGTATTCTATATAAGAGATGTCACAATTCTTGTAATTGTAAAAATAATGTTTATGTAAATCGAGCGCCTGTGAATTCCCTATGGATGAACAGGCGCTTTTGAGAAAAAAGAAAAAACAGATTATTATATAGTATATATTATTATTATTATTATTATTATTATTGTTGTTGTTTTTGTTATTATTATTATATTATTATTATTATTATTATTATTATTACTGTAATATTATTATTATTATCTGGTAGGTGGGGGAGCTCACTATCCACTCACTCGATGTGATGCTGCTGTCGGGTGTTTGCCCGTTCCTCTCTTCCATCCTTCTTTCCTTCCATCCTCTTCTGTCTTTCTTTCCTTCATTCTTTCCTTGTCCTTGTGCCTACGGGTAACTTTACACTCCCTCTTCTGTCTTTCTTTTCTTCATACTTTCCTCTTCCTCCTCCCTGTGGGTGACTCTACACTGAGTGACAAGCCAAATGATTTCCTGTACACCAGGAAACCATTTACTGCGCTGGGTGGTAACCATATAACCAAATTTTGGCACCTGGTGGTTTATTGGGTAATTATTGCGCTCCACTCGGATTGAGCCGGTGGAGGTTTATATCCAGGGGATGGTTGGGGTTGATTGCTCATGTAATGCCACTCAGGATGAGTGAGGCTGTTCACTCTCATCTTAAATGTCGGGACCAACTGCCTAGCCCTGGGCTCCCACGCTCCTCATGGGGCAATGTAGGATTGGATGCTGGATGGATTATTATTAATAAAAAACTGATTCTGGGAATGAAAATTGAGGAATTCAGTTATATACCTATGTTCAAATCTGGCAACCCTGGAGCTGGTGCCGGCCATATTTGATCACTTGATGTCACTGTCAGAGAATTTCATTCCTGTCATCAATCAGTTCATAGCTTTCTCTTGACCAACGGCTGCATGCGTATGAACTGATGTCAGGTCGCTTTGGCTGCTTCGGACGACTGACAAAGCTATCCTCTGAAGAGCTGTCTAGAGCAGCAAAGAAAATACTAAATATCTATCCTAACGATCTGGAGATTTCGTTTTCCGAAGAGCTCATCCAGTTTGCTGCTTTTGCGAATATTATGCTGAAGAAGAGCCGAACAACGTTAGCGCTGAGCAATTTCTCTACAAACTTATCCACGATAAGCATGTGCTAGATATTTTTCCCAAAGTGGAGGCAGTCCTGAGAATGTACCTGGCTGTAATGGTGAACAACTGCAGTTTTTTTTTTTTTTTTTAGCTGAAATTGATTGAGAATCTCCTACGAACAAGCAGGACACAGGAGTGACTTGTGAATTTGACAGTCATGAACATTGAGTCGGACATCCTACGCTCATTGGATTTTGATGATTTAATAAGAGAATTTTCCATTTAAAAATCGCGGAAAGCACCTGGACTAGACCAAATTTCTAGAAACTGTTCGTTCAATGAACAGTCTATACAAGTGTTGAGTGGTGAGTGCACACCTGAATTGGTTTTTTGTTTTTTCCTCGCTTCATGATGATTATTCTGTTTTGTGTGATATGCTAGGAAGTGTTAGGTGCATTTCAGGGCTGCTCTATTTTTTTAATTCAGGGCTAATAAATGTGGAGATTTTTCAGAAAGTATCGTTTTGACCTGATCTTTAATGACATCAATTCTGAGTACAGTATCATGGGTCGTCGGGAGCGAGTCGTATCGTGCGAATGAGCATATCGTTGCGACAGAGCGAGGGTTAAAAATCTGTTTTCATTTATCACCATGCTAATTTGATGCTTGGGATGGGCCTCCCACCAAAACGGGCCCCAGGCCCCCCACATCCCAAATCCGGCACTGGTATGTGTACTACAATTAATGCTTGGTATGTTCAGGAGGGAGTAAAAACTTTTCAAGTGTAAGAGAGGGGAATCAGAAAATTTTAGGGCATTTTCAGATCCATCTCTCCTTATAGCAAGGGTTTCAATTTACTCGCCTATGCAGTTTCCATCTGCATGACCCATTTGCCCAGACCCATTAATCATATTGCTTGGGGGGGAAAGGAAGACTATCTTTTCTTCTTGGCTTTCCACTCAGAGTCACTCATAGACAGTACAGTATACCTTTTTATCACCCTATTCACATCAGAGCTTTCAGTGAAACCAAATCATTTAAGCACACTCTTCTATCCCTTCCTGAAGCAGTGTTGCCAAATGGGACTGACAAAAATGCACTAAAGTGACCAGCAAAATCCGCTAAAATACGCTAAACGCTATAAACCCATGTAATTATTCAAAATAAACATCATAATCATCACCACCAGCCAATATGATCCAGCGCCCTGCTTGGTAAGGTTGTATACATTGTGTAAAGTGCTTTCTGAATGTTACTGAAATGTTGAAGTGGCTGTGCATGTGTATAACTAGCAAATGTTAATATTGTTTGGATTATTATTTTGATCTATCCACAATACATGCAAACTTTATAAGAATTAAACATATATCTAACAATTAACCTAATCAACTATGGTTGCAACACTTACTTAAATTAGTTCAGAGAGAAAATAAGATGGTCCTCATGCTCTTCAATCTCCTCTGACACGGGTGCTGTCGATGAACTTGGACCGGCCACTGATTCTGTTGCTTTGTATGCTGCCATGGTACCTATTTTCTTAAGTACTTCACTAGGCAGCTCATAGGTAGCCTACTGAAACTCTTTTCACCTCTTCTGAGCCCACTCCTTACTGCCAAAATTGCACTGACTGACCTTATATTCAGTCTGTTCCTTACTTTTGACTTAACAATGTTCATCTGGCTAAAAAGCCTCTCGACCTCTGCGTCGGAATCAGGAAGCAAAAGTACACAGAGGGCCAATTCACATAAGTCACGAAAAGGATTAACACCTGAAGCATCTTTGTAGCCGTCTGCCTCGGTCCAAAATTTAGCAGTTGATGTGATTTCCTGCCATTTCACGATTGTTATATTTCGCCACTGATTGTCTATTCGGTCAATCTGTTCTGGAAGGTACCCAAAAAGTTCTGCTACCTCCACTATTGGTTCCTTCACAACTCTGAGACACTCCTCGACTGCAAACAGTGACATTTTCTTCAGGATCTTAAAGTTCTCAGGGAGTCGGTTTCTAAGTTCACTCACGAGACAGATTACACAGTTTATGCAACGTTCACGAAGATTACGCTCAGCCTCTTCTGGAAGTTTTGAGCTAGAGCACATTTTCTCAAATTCATATCCCAAATATGCTCTAGGATCAATATAAATTGTAGAGAAAGGGAGTGTCTTCAGGACCTGAAGACACTCCCTTTCTCTACAACTTTCACACAACTGTAATTTTCTTATCCTATCCAGCCTATGAAGCCCACATACAACTGTAAGCAATCGTAGCCCACATGTTAGGACTCCATATTATAATTACAAATCATAATAGATAGATAGATAAATAGATAGACAGAGAGACAGATAGAAGCAGGAAGTCGGATGATGAGAAGGTACTCTGTCTGCAAGAATCGAGCAATGATAAACATGCTTACACACTTCTTAACTCAAGGAATGCTTTATAGGCACACGACAGCGCCTCTTGACCATACACACACATACACACATACTCACACACAGGCTTCTAGAACTTTTCAACCACAGGGAACACACGTGACACGACTCCTGCTACACCAGAATTTAGGAAAGAGAGCTCAGAAGGACATAGAAGCGGCAGGTCGTAGGAAGAAAGGCTTAGCAACTTGAGAGAGAGAGAGAGAGATAGGGAGATAGCTAGCGGGACTCTACTTTATACTTCGCTCTGTGTGAGAGACTTGTTAATATTTCCAAGACAAATAAAAATAGTCCCATACTATTCTTTACCTCTCCTTGTCACTGAATGACAAAATGGGAAAGAAGATTATCTACTTACAAAGCTACTCAAGTATAACAACTGCTCGTCCACAAGTCTAATATATATAAATTCTCTACAAGTAACTACAAAGGAGTTACAAAGTCTTTTTATGACATTTGGTAGCAGCGAACGTATACGAACCTCGTCTACGAATCAACAGTGAATTCCTACAAAATATCAAGATTGAAAAAAAAAAAAAACTCTCACAACCAACAACTTACAACCAGCTCCTGACAGTTCTCTCCAACCCCTCCTCCATCTCCCCGATCATCACGCTGATGTGGAGGTGAAGAGGTCACAGGACGCCTTGCAAGTAGTTTAACAAAGTACTGATACAAACAATCTTGAAATTTCTACGACGAACCAACGAACTACAACCATCTACAATCAACTACAAGTAAGAACTCTACGAGTCGTCTGTATAATCTTCTACACGCACCTACAAGTAGCGGCAGTCTTCATCCCACAACGAGTAAATCACAAGAGAAAAGGACCAAGAAAACATCGACAAAGAAAAACGGAACAAACAAACGAACAATGAGACACGACTCATAACTCACAACTACCAGACCTCACCCTCCTTTCTCTGCTACATCCACCCAACCTCCAGCGCTGACGCAGGAGTGAAGAGGTCAAGACAACGAAGCAAATACCAAGTCCATATTCACAACTCATCTTACTCACTCGTCTTCACTCAAGTTACTCATCACTACTCATTCACTCACGACAGCTACCAGTGTGGGAAGTCGACGTCATCATGCGTGCTTGCTGAAAAGACGCCACGTCAGTCAACTCACCACCTGCACCATCACTAACACCATTTCCACCACGGTAAAAATTAGTGAGTTACATAGTTACTTCCTTTATACAATACACAGTGATAGACAATATGCTTCTGCACAAACATATAAAACGTGCTGTACAGTTACAGCTTAAATACACATACTTACTTCATTTATCTGCATAACTCAAACACTAAATAATCACCAACAATAAATATTCTACACTGTATATATTCATTCATTTATTATAACATTTATTTACTACCAACGAGTGTTACCATTTATACCTACATATAATACGTGTTTCATACATACAGCTATACATTATTATATCTACAAAGTAATAAAGAAAATATACCATCACAGTTACTCAGTGAGCGATTAAAAGAACTGTATTAAACATTTATTAATTAAAGCTACCTAGTGGAAACAGACAAATTAAGTTACAAGGAAAACCAGAAAAAAAAAAGAAAAAAAAATGGCCAACACAAATGACGTTAGCAAGAGTGAACATCTTCAACACAATCGTGAAGACAATGATTTCCACACAGTGCTGACACATATATTGGCCACGATAGGTACAAGTGAACAACAAGTCAGTGTATATAGTTAATACTGTATATTGTGTATATATTTTTTATATAAAATAACAAAATATCGGGCTATATAATATCATTTTCAGTTAAACCTGTGCAATATAAACTAAACTTTAAAAAAGTATCCCAAGGAAATTAGCCAGTAATTAGCCAACCATGAACAACACAGAAAAAGCGTAGACAAATGAAGACAAACTATAGAAAATCAATACATACAAAAAAAAAAAAAAAAGAAAGAAAGAAAAAGTTAGAAAGAAAAAAGAGAGAAATAGAGTAAGATCACATAACAAACAAATGAACATAAGTGTAAGTGTTACTACATATGCCAAAATACCACATAAACTACAAACAAAAAAGCAAATTGTTGTCTCCACAAGCAAGTGGCATGGCACATCATCACTATCATCGACCGCAGCATGACCGGATTCATATGTTAGAACTGCAATTATTACAATTATGTAACTACAAACGATATGTAACAATTATGTAATGACAAACGATTGCATTATGTTACACTTTGCCAATTATGTAACAGTATCATTAACAAGATGTAACTTTTATGTAACTTTAACTACAATTATGTAACTACAAACGATATGTAACAATTATGTAACGACAAACGATTGCATTATGTTACACTTGCTACAATTATGTAACTACAAACAATATGTACCATTTATGTAACGGTTGCATTAACAAGATGTAACTTTTATGTAACTTTAACTACAATTATGTACCTACAAACGATATGTAACAATTATGTAACGACAAACGATTGCATTATGTTACACTTTGCCATTTATGTAACAGTTGCATTAACAAGATGTAACTTTTATGTAACTTTAACTACAATTATAAGGCCAAGACACTTATGTAACAGTTGCATTAACAAAATGTAACTACAATTATAAGGCCAACACAATTATGCATTACCACAATATTTTGTAACAATTCATAAAATGTTACAATTATGTATTACCACAATGCTACTACAATGTTATAAGTCATACAACTATAGCACAATTCTGTATTACCAGTATCATCATACAAGTTAGGTGAAATATTAGACATTACTAAAGTGATAACTCAATATGTAATGTATAACCTAGCAGTATTACCATTGCACAATTATATGCGTATGTCTGTTATACATACACATCTCACAAAATGTATACAACTTGTTTAAAATGTAATATTACTGGATAATTGCTATTTACTATGAATATTATATGTATACAATATTCATACAATTATGTTACTTTTACAATATTATGTATTTCACTTAATTAGCTAATAAGTTCATTATAATGTGTATATAATATGTATTAATATGTTATGACTATTAACTGTCGATGGTACGCCATTTTCGCGTGACCAAGCATATGTTAGGACTCCATATTATAATTACAAATCATAATAGATAGATAGATAAATAGATAGATAGAGAGACAGATAGAAGCAGGAAGTCGGATGATGAGAAGGTACTGTGTCTGCAAGAATCGAGCAATGATAAACATGCTTACACACTCTTAACTCAAGGAATGCTTTATAGGCACACGACAGCGCCTCGTGACCATACGCACACATACACACATACTCACACACAGGCTTCTAGAACTTTCCAACCACAGGGAACACACGTGACACGACTCCTGCTACGCCAGAATTTAGGAAAGAGAGCTCAGAAGGAGAGAGGCCATAGAAGCGGCAGGTCGCAGGAAGAAAGGCTTAGCAACTTGAGAGAGAGAGAGAGAGAGAGAGAGAGGGAGATAGCTAGCAGGACTCTACTTTATACTTCGCTCTGTGTGAGAGACTTGTTAATATTTCCAAGACAAATAAAAATAGTCCCATACTATTCTTTGCCTCTCCTTGTCATTGAATGACAAAATGGGAAAGAAGATTATCTACTTACAAAGCTACTCAAGTATAACAACTGCTCGTCCACAAGTCTAATATATATAACTTCTCTACAAGTAACTACAAAGTCTTTTTATGACACACATACAGTAGTTGGCAGTCCAATTTCAATTTCAATCATCCCTGAGTTTTTTAATCCTCATGCAAATTTATTTCTTTTTAACCGACGTAAATTCAATAGCTATGCCACAATGGAATGTTTTCAGTGTTACAATACTGTACGTTATGTTGTTGTAAGAGAAACTGAGCAAAGCAAGCAAGCAAAAAAATACTTAAAACAGCCAGTGTTTGTTCCCCAGGCAAGTGGGTGGGTTGAAGTGTAAACTAGGGCAGTCTCTGTTTATGCAGTTTTGTGGAAAAACTGAAAATACATATGTGTATTACACATTTTTTTAAATCCTCAAAAAAAAATGTATATATTATGACCATCTGAATCAGAATTACTATAACCATTTGAAGCAGACTTCCTCAAAAATTCAACAAACACCAAAGAATTCTTAAAATTAGCATAGCACTGAACTTACTGAAGTTATATTAGTTCACTTGACTGAACATCCTTAAAAACATACTGGTAAGATATGCTAATTCAATGATGACTTCCGGTATTGGTCCAAAAAACAATGATCTTAACAGAAAATTATACACGTTTCAGGTGCCATTGTTGCCACACATAAAGTTCACAAATCAGAGCACTGGCGTGAGTTGCAGCATGCTTACCATATTTGATATCTGTGGAATGCAAACAAAATAAGAATCACAGTACACATAGCAAAAGAGTGTACTGTGGTGGGAAGTGGTGAATTTGAATGACATCAGTGCTTAACATCATTTTCTTCAACATCTCAGCACGAACATGTTTTGCTTACTCACACATGATCCACACCTTAGTGTGAATGCTTATTAGCTACAGTACTTTGTGATAACATCTGTCTGAAAGTTCAGGTCATTATACCTGTATACTGTATTGCATTTCATTAGATCATACAAAGTTGGAACTGTGTTCTTGTAAGTATATTCTCCACCTAACTGTAATAGCAGATAAAGGCAAGTAGGCCTACTTCTTGTAAGTACAGTATATTCTATATATCCTTGGTAGCAAAGTCAATTAAGTCTATCTATCTATCCATCTATTGCCAGACGCCTCAATCCCGTTTGGGGTGGCCACAAACAAATCGCCTCCAAGTCGCCCTGTCCCCCGCCATTTCACTGCCCTGCTCCCAACTCACACACCCCTCTCTCATATACCTCTCCACCCCATCCCTCCATCTCATCCTCGGCCTCCCCCTCCCTCTTCCCCCCTCCACCTCACTCACATACACTCTCTTCGTCAGTCTTTCACCCTCCATCCTCTCCACATGGCCAAACCACCTCAGTGTGTTCCTCATAACACTTCCTATCACATCCACATCCACACCACAACGCTCCTTTATATCCTCATTCGTCAGCCTGTCTCTCCACGTGACTCCACAGGCTCCTCTTAAATAACTCATTTCCACTGCTCTCACTCTTGACTTGTGTCCTTCCAACAATGTCCAAGCTTCACTACCGTACGTTAGAGTTGGTATCACAATACTGTCATGTAGTAACTTTTTCACTTCCATGCTCACTTCCCTGTTTCTTATCACTGCTTTCAAGGAACCAGCAACCTTTCTTCCCTGCTGTACGCTTTCAAGCACTTCACCCTCCAAACCTCCATCCTTACTCATCACACTACCCAAATACTTAAACGTACTCACATTTTCCAATTCCTCACCATCCAACCTCGCTGTACATTCACTAACTTCACCTCTCTCAAAGACCATCACTTAACTCTTCCCTACATTCACCTTTAGGTTCCGTTTTTTACACACTCTCTCAAACTCATCCACCAAGCCTTGCAGCTCCCCTTCGTCTTCACTCAACAACACAGTATCATCTGCAAACAACAGTACAGGGAGTTTCCAAACACTATCCTCTGTCACCAGGGCCACTCCAACATCCACTACCCTACCTTGTACCTCTTTTATAACCCCATCCATGTACAGATTGAACAACCATGGAGACATGACGCATCCCTGTTTCAAACCAACTTTCAAAGAGAAAAATTCACTTAGTTCACCATCCACACGCACTGCAGCCTTCGCACCATCGTACATACTCATCACAGCATTCAACAACTTCCCATCTACTCCATATATTCTTAACACTTTCGACAATCCTTGTCTATCCACCCTGTCATATGCTTTCTCCAAATCCATGAAAGCCGCATACAACTTCTTTCCCTTCTCTAGAAACTTTCCCACTAAAGATCTAAGAATGAATATCTGATCTACACAACCTCTTCCCTTCCTAAAGCCTCCCTGTTCTTCTCGAACTAATTTCTCTGTTCTTTCTCTAACTCTGTCTATAAGTATCCTACCATACACTTTTCCCATTATACTAAGAAGACAAATGCCCCTATGATTACCACACACTTCTTTTTCCTCTTTTCCTTTGTACAAGGAAATAATTATACCTGACTTCCAATCCTCTGGGACTCTACCTTCCTCCCAGGCCAATCTGCACATCTACTACTATCCATTCTACTACTATCTCTCCCCCATGCTTCAGCATTTCACCACACACTCCATCAGTTCCTGGGGCTTTCCCCGATTTAACTTTCTTCATTGCTTCCACAACTTCTATCCTACTGATTTCTTCCTGTCTTCTCACCTCCCTCCTTCTCCCAGCCATTCCCCAGCCACTTATACTCGCATTACTTCCATCCTCTACGTTCAACAATTCCTTAAAGTGTTCTCTCCATCTGCTCACTTTTTCTCCCTTCTCCACTAGTAATCTACAATTTTTATCTTTCACTCCCCTGCTAACTTCACTTCCACCCTGTCTTACTCTTTTCACTTCTCTCCAGAACATTTTCTTACAGTCCCTCCATTTTACACTCAAATTCCTTCCAAATTCCTCATCCACTCTCTTCTTACTCTCTCTTACTAATCTTTTCACCTCTCTCTTCCTTTCCACATATAACTCTCTCTTCTGCCTCTCAACTTCTTCCACGCCCCTATTTCTCATCCATTCATTGTATGCTTTCTTCTTTTGTGCCACAGCCTGTTTCACCTCTTCAGTCCACCACGCTGTTCCTTGCACCCCCCTCCGTCTTCTCTTCCTTCCACACACCACATCACATGCTGCAATTAAGTACATTCATTTAAATATTCATCTCAATTTGGGTACTGTCAGGAAGGTAAATTCTCTCAAACATATGTTCTGTAACATTCCAATGGACACACTGGCAAAAGTTGAAAAAAGTGTACCTGATCATATCTTTTTCTCTTTTTGAAACACATTCTAATGAACAAATTTTAGCAAGAGATGAAAAAAGTGTTGCTACTTTATTATACCCTATTCCTTTTTACTGTCTGCAACAACCTACCTTGGAGAAATTAAAATTTTAATTTCAATATTGTTGTTGTTGTAGCCCTAGGCTCATCTGAATGTGAAACTACTGGGCCGCAGGCTAAGCTGCCACAATCCTTCTTCCCCATTATCATGGATAGGGAGAGTCAGACAGTTCATCTGTCTGGTTTTATTGGTGCCACTGTGTGAAGGTGTCCCTCTCCAGCACCAACACACGTTATGAACAATAACTAAACAATCCAAACATCCCTGGAGGAAGACCTTTGTGCAGCTGTCTCTAAAACATATCCAAACATACAGACAACATTTTTTTGCATCGGGACCGGTGCATGTGTGTCAACAAGTTCCATGTGAAAACTTCAACTTACTTCCCAGAATGGAAAAAAAAAAAAAATCTGTGAATTGCACACAAGCTCTTTGAAAGTGCAAGCATTTATACTTTCACAGAAAAAATAGTATATTGTATACCTAAATTATATGCCTTTCATGGGAAAGTACCAACAATATTATTTTATGAATATCTTTCAATTTATTTTCTGATGAAAATAATCTCTCTCTCTCTCTCTCTCTCTCTCTCTCTCTCTCTCTCTCTCTCTCTCCATACAAGAAACAATATGTGCTGTGCACCTGGCTTATAAATCATCCCAGACCACCAATACTGATTAAAACAAGCACCAGCAAGATATGTGTGTGTTTTAAGCAGTCAGACAAATCACAGTGATTGTACACTGTCATTAATCTGCACCATACACATGTAATCTCTAGATTAAACTCGTTATGTCATTTTGCAGGGAAATTTACCGGTATATCTTTTACATTATACCAATAGGCTACACAGGCTATGCTACTTTTAAAATTTGTAATTCATACCATTAACATTACAGCACTAAGGAACATAGGGTAAGTTATGCAAATAACCACATCTATTAAGTCTAATTAAAAGGATCTATAAATAACTATCTAAAATACACTTTTGATTGTGAAAAGGATGTTCTTAAGAGAACTTTAAGCATTTCAGTCCCCACTCAGTACTGACCAATCTTATGACAAAAATAACTTGTTCTCTTAATGATGGAAATATGATAAAATACACACACACACACACACACACACACACACACACACACACACACACACACACACACACACACACACACACACACACCGGGTATTTATATATACCCGGTACATAATACATATCAGAGAGAGAGAGAATATGTTTCCAACAATATTCAACGGCTCGATGATGTTCCTTTTACTCCCGCTACCATGCCGTGGTCCCATACACCTCCCAATACCTTCATAACCTCGCCACACACCCACAAACTCATCTACACACACTACAGATGAAATTTAAAAGGATTATTTAATGAGACACACTGACAACACACGCGGTCTGGGAAATGACGTAAATATCAAGTTATCAACAAAGCGTATTTTCTCAATTCCCCTGAAATTCCCTCGACTTCTACCTCCTACCTCTTCCACATCTCCATTACAAACCACACACACCACAATACATCCAAACTCATTTGATGCACATCACATTATAATCATAAGGCTTAAGTCACGCACCGGCAGAGTTCCAAGTCCAGCATCAAATGTTCCCACATCTCAACAAAAACACCTGTTTCCTCATATTTCCTTACTTTCTACAGGCTTCTTTTAACACTTGGTGCCTTATCGCTTCTGCCACACATCTCCACACACCCACAAAGTACTCCTTTCACACCACAGGCGATATTGAAGGGCCGGTTTAAAGACACGGACGAACACATACACAGAAGAAAGAATGACACGACTGTGTTAACCCGCGGCGTCCCGTCGACGTTCTTTTACGTCCACACGTTTTGTCACTGCCAATCCCATCGACGTACATAAACGCGAAAAAATTGCAAGGTCCCTAATTTGCACAATTTTCAATTTTTGCGAGGCATTTTTGGTACGTATACACGTGACACCTTCCTCAACAAGATGCCAGGCAGGGACAATGCCTTACCCAGCATGACCTCCTCCCCCCCCCTGAATGCCATTGTCTCAGCAATTCACCTGTTATCAGTGACCTGGCCAGTCTAGCCATGTCATGCCACAGTACGAAATTCAGGGCCAGAGTGATTCCCCAATCAATGACAATGTGGAGGACAAACTTTACATAGCATTAGAGGAAGAAACTGTTAGAAATGATGATCAGGTAATGTGGCAAAAAAAGATCAGGTATTAGTGAGTGAAACAATGCTTATAATGCCTATATTACTGCTTGAAAACCAATATACTCTTGTACTACATATAAATTCTTAACAGTAAATAAATAAATACCGTTTATGAGTGGTGTGAAATAGTTATCCTCCCATAGAACTCGTTTTCTTTGGTGCCAGCCTGATAGAAAACCCAGTAAGGTAAGGAGGCTCTCCTACCTGTAATGAGTATTTTAAACCTCAGGTGAGCGATTTCTCTATGAATTTTCGATGTTTCTCACCAAAAGCGAAGGTTTGAGCCAAAAAAAAATTTTTCCTAAAATGGTCGGGATTGGGGGGAGTCAGTGGTGGAAAAGTGGTCGGGATGGGGCGGGTTAATGAAGATTTTTTTGTACATTCTTCTACCACAAAATCTCTTGCCTCGATATAAGAAAAAAAAATAAGCCTGCTACTATCGTACTTCCGAAGCTTAAACAAGAAGTATTATGTAAATTAACTGAAATAAATGTTCCTGAATTATGCCACAACTACAGTGGATGGAATAGTTGGTGAATGGGGTGTACCTGCTGAGATAGATGAGAATGGCAGGGCGTTAGTGGACACTTGTGCCGGGAGGGGGTTGGTGATAAAGTCCTCCTCGCGCACGTTTGGTTCTGTGGTGTGGCTCGCGTCTGTGTACAGTGTTGCCACGTTTTCTATACCGTTATCTCTCTCTCTCTCTCTCTCTCTCTCTCTCTCTCTCCTGGCGGGAAATGTGAGCCACCCTGAGTACTTTTGATTCTTTTATAAGTTATTTATAATTGTGCTTTCATTTGTTAATTTGGTTTTGTTATATTTAGTGATGCCTACAATGCATTCAATGCATGCCTCTCTCTCTCTCTCTCTCTCTCTCTTTTATTGCAAGAGACATTTTTGATATTTTCTTTTACATAATATTGTATATATTGTAAATTTGACATCATTTCCACACCACCCTTGAGGTATTTGTCTTGGCGCGCTTTTTTTAAGAGGTGTCCCCAATAGGCCTATTCCTCTATCTCTCACAGAAGGCAGAAAAACAGAAGAAAAAGAAGGGAGAGAAACATGAGGAAGAAAAGTGCGAAAAAGAGGATAGAAGAGTTATGATGTATCCTCATCAGAAGATGTGAGAGTGATAGTGAAAGAATCGATGCAATGGTCAATCACCACATCTCTCTTTTCATCATCCTCTTGCAGTTTTTCTGCGTGCCTCACAGCATTCTTCCAGTTGTCTGCCGTGACGTTATTGAGTGACTCATGGACGAGTGGCTTCAGATATGCAATTCTGAACGTATTTCTCTTTGACACGTAGCCTTTTACCTGTGCCCAAATTAGCTCGATTGGGTTATATTGGCAGTGGTAAGGGGGTAGGCGTACAACCCTATGTCCATGTTCTGAGGCCGTCTTATCGATTACGTAGTTTGTATCGGCAGCTGCGATGTGGCGAGTCACAAGGTGCAGGAGTTGCGTTTTGAGGAGACCGTCTGGCACTGTAACACCCTTCTTCTCCAGCCATTCTCGGATCTCCGCTTTCTTCGTTGCAGTAGTTGGTGGTTTATTTATTTTTCTGGAGTGATAGGATGCATTATCCATCACTATAACAGAAGATGATGGAATGTTGGGTAACAGTTGATTCTTAAACCACTTTTCAAAGGTGTCCGCATTCATCTGTTCATGATAGTCTCCTACATTCTTTGCTTGGAAAACAAGGGTTGCTCCAGGAACAAATCCATCTTTGGTTCCTGCGTGCAGCAAAATCAAGCGGGAACCCTTCCCTGTGGGCACCCTCACTCCCATGGCCTTGTTTGCACTGCTGTCTACCCAGCATTTGGACACAGAGTAATTTTGATTGATCCATGTCTCGTCTAAGTAGACAATGGTTTGGCCTGAACTTCTAAGCTCCTTCATTTCTTTCAAGAAAATGCACCGTGCATAAGTTATGTCATCTCTTTCCATTAGGAATCTCCGTCCATCAACATTTGAATAACGAAAACCGATTTTCTTCAGAACTCTTCTTAATGTCTCACGGCTGCCAGGATACGAAAGATTGATCTTAATTTCTGCATAAATTTTTCAAGTGTTGGGATTTCCTTCCTCTCATAAAAACTCAGAACTGTTCTTCGTAGCACGCCTTCATTAAAGTTATCAAAGAAATCGGTCATTGGTGCTACAGGTTTCCTTTTCTTGGGGGACTTAAACTTGGGACATTGCATCTCCTCATTCTCTCTTGCATCTTTAGAGATTTTTTCAACTGAACTCTCGCTAATCTTTGTTGCTGCAGCTGTACGAGAGACGACCTTTGATAGGCCATGAAGAACTACTCCCATCTCCTTCTCCTCCTGAAAATACTGCCTTACATTGAAGACAATTTCTTTAGCCTGGCTGTGTAGAGGCAAGGAATGGGCTGATTGAGCTGCCATGCTGTCTGTGCAGAGGACATAAAGGAAGTGACACGAGGTCACCCCCAGGTAGCTATCTGTCAACGCCACCGACTGGGTGTGGAAGTGTTGCCGCTCGCGAATGAATAATTTTTTTTTTTTTTACTTGGGTATTGGCATATGCCTACTATTTTGTCCTACATATTAGCTTATGATTATAAATGTGATTATTCCTCGCCCTTAAAATTATGGTAAAAGCCAGTAAATGTGAGCATTTTTCCCAAGCAACACCTGTACAAGCTATGGTTGGGTCTACGGTACTTTATTTTAGGCCAGATGGGTGTGTAAGTATTGCCACTCACAAGAATTACATGAATTATTTCTTTTACTTTGGATATTGGCATATTTCTTCTTTTTTCAGGCTCATTATCTTATATCCATAACTGTGATATTATTACCCACCCTAAAACTACGCTAAAAACCATTAAAAGTGACCACAATATCTTTTAGCAACACTGGACAATATGTATGCCATGTTTCTGTGTGACTGTATAAATATTTTATGCATAATAGGATTACTGTTGATTCATCCATCAAAATACACAAGTGTAAGTTTTATTCATCTGAATTTATCGAATTTGTGATGCCTTGTACATAAATAGCTGCCGTTTCACATCGCAAGTTGGGGAAACGTGGCACCATTGTCCAAAGGTGTGGGCCACACCTAAGCCGCTAACCGGCGGGAATCAGACTATAGTCAATACCCTCTTCAGGCACAAAATGATCCACAGGTATACATGGCGAATGATGAGATGAGTGGGTGGTGAACTGAATGAAAAGAAGGCAATGATTGATTATGTGTGTGTGGATGAAAAGATCTGTAATGGATACAAGAGCTTACAGAGGTTGGGGGAGTGGATTTTCTGACCACTACTTGGTGGTGGCCAGTATCAAGATCCAAGCAAGATGGAGAAATAGAAGAAGGGAAGGGCGGGAAGAAGGAGTAGTTGCAAGGAGAGTGGAAAGGTTACAAGAGGATGAGAAAATGGCGGAATATTGGAGAGAAGTAGCGGAACGACTGGGTAAATATGAATTGGAGCAGATGGGGGACGTGGAAGGTGTGTGCAGGATATTCACAGAAGAAATATGTGGAGCATGTGATGTGGTGTGTGGGGTGAAGAGAAGACGAAGGGGGGCACAAGGAAAAGCGTGGTGGAATGACGAGGTGAGACAGGCTGTGGCACAAAAGAAGAAAGCATACAATGAATGGATGAGAAACAGGGGTGTGGAAGTTGAGAGGCGGAAGAGAGAGTTATATGTAGAAAGGAAGAGAGAGGTGAAAAGATTAGTAAAAGAGTAAGGAGAGAGTGGATGAGGAATTTGGAAGGAATTTGAGTGTAAAGTGGAGGGACTGTAAGAAAATGTTCTGGAAAGAGGTGAAGACAGTAAGACAGGGTGGCAGTGAAGTTAGCAGGGGACTGAAAGAGATAAATGGTAGATTACTAGTGGAGAAGGGAGAAAAAGTGAGCAGAGGGAGAGAACACTATAAGGAATTGTTGAACATAAAGGATGGAAGGAATGCAAGTATAAGTGGCTGGGGAATGCCTGGAAGAAGGAGGGAGGTGAGAAGACAGGAAGAAATATATAGGACAGAAATTGTGGAGGCAATGAAGAAAGTCAAATTGGGGAAAGCCCCAGGAATTGATGGAGTGTGTGGTGAAATGCTGAAGCATGGGGGAGAGATAGTAGTAGAATGGATGTGGAAGATGTGCAGATTGGTCTGGGAGGAAGGTAGAGTCCCGGAGGATTGGATGTCAGGTATAATTATTCCCTTGTACAAAGGAAAAGGGGAAAAAGAAGTGTGTGGTAATCATAGGGTCATTTGTCTTCTTAGTGTAATAGGAAAAGTGTATGGAAGGATACTTATTGACAGAGTTAGGGAAAGAACAGAGGAAATAGTTCGAGAAGAACAGGGAGGCTTTAGGAAGGGGAGAAGTTGTGTAGATCATATATTCATTCTTAGATCTTTAGTGGAAAAGTTTCTAGAGAAGGGAAAGAAGTTGTATGCGGCTTTCATGGGTTTGGAGAAAGCATATTACAGGGTGGATAGACAAGGATTGGGGAAAGTATTAGGAATATATGGAGTATATGGTAAGTTGTTGAATGCTGTGAAGAGTATGTATGATGGTGTTAAGGCTGCAGTGCGTATGGATGGTGAACTGAGTGAATTTTTCTCTTTGAAGGTTGGGTTGAAACAGGGATGTGTCATGTCTCCATTGTTGTTCAATCTGTACATGGATGGGGTTATAAAAGAGGTACAAGGTAGGTCAGTGGATGTTGGAGTGGCCCTGGTGAGAGAGGGCAGTGTTTGGAAACTCCCTGTACTGTTGTTTGCAGATGATACTGTGTTGTTGCGTGAAGACGAAGGGGAGCTGCAAGGCTTGGTGGATGAGTTTGGGAGAGCGTGTTAAAAACGGAATCTAAAGATGAATGCAGGGAAGAGTAAAGTGATGGTCTTTGAGAGAGGTGAAGTCAGTGAATGTACAATGAGGTTGGATGGTGAGGAAACGGAAAATGTGAGTACGTTTAAGTACTTGGGTAGCGTGATGAGTAAGGATGGAAGTTTGGAGTGTGAAGTGCTTGAAAGGGTACAACAAGGAAGAAAGGTTGCTGGTTCGTTGAAAGCAGTGATAAGAAACAGGGAAGTGAGCATGGAAGTGAAAAAGTTACTACGTGACAGCATTGTGATACCAACTCTAACGTATGGAAGTGAAGCTTGGACGTTGTTGGAAGGACACAAGTCAAGAGTGAGAGCAGTGGAAATTAGTTATTTAAGAGGAGCCTGTGGAGTCACATGGAGAGACAGGCTGACAAATGAGGATATAAATGAGAGTTGTGGTGTGAATGTGGATGTGATAGGAAATGTTAGGAGGAACACACTGAGGTGGTTTGGCCATGTGGAAAGGATGGAGGGTGAGAGACTGATGAGGAGAGTGTATGTGAGTGAGGTGGAGGGGGGGAGAGGGAGGGGGAGGCCGAGGATGAGATGGAGGGATGGAATGGAGAGGTATATGAGAGAGGGAGGTGTGAGATGTGAGCAGGGCAATGAAATGGCGGGGGACAGGGCGAAGTGGAGGCGATTTGTTTGTGGCCACCCCGTACGGGATTGAGGCGTCTGGCAATAGATAGATAGATACAGTATTAGGAAATGCGGCTCCCGAATATTTTCCATCATTTGATATAAACGTTTAAGGTAGCTAAAATAAATATGTACTTACGCAAACTCAATATTTCCGTATTATTTACCTGAGTAAGCTAAATAATTAATGGAATTGAAGAAAAGGAACATAGGAAACTGGGGAAGGAGGTGCGACATAATGAAGAGGGATAAACAGGAAAGTGGCAACTTAGAAAAAATTGAGAAAACCGTGGTAAATCTCTCTCTCTCTCTCTCTCTCTCTCTCTCTCTCTCTCTCTCTCTCTCTCTCTCTCTCTCTCTCTCTCTCTCTCTCTCTCTCTCTCAGTTATTAATTCTGCGTTCATCTGATGTAAGCTTTCAGATGGGAAAGGAGATAAATTATATTTGTAAGTTTACTAGTACACTACACCACCCACCCACCTACACCCACTCACACCAACCCACCTACACCCACTTTCACCACCCTCCTACCTACACCACCCACCCACTTACAACACCATGGAAGACATAAAGATACGGAAATAAATACTAAAAACCAAGAGATACATAAAAGGTACAAAGATACACAAGTAAAGATGGGCCGATAAAATATTGAGTCAAGAAAGTAATAAAGTAACATTGCTGGATAGTAAATATATGATGTGCCCACCCCCTGCCTGCTGACTCCCCCTGCCTGCTGACTCCCCCTGCCTGCTGACTCCCCCCTGCCTGCTGACTCCCCCTGCCTGTTGACTCCCCCTGCCTGCTGACTCCCCCTCCCTGCTGACTCCTCCTCTGCTTGCTGACTCCCTTACCTGCTGACTCCTCCTACCTGCTGACTCCCTCTACCTGCTGACTACACCTACCTGCTGACTCCCCCCTGCTTGCTGACTCCTCCCTGCCTGCTGACTTCCCCTGCCTGCTGACTCCCCCCTCCCTGCTGACTCCCCCCTCCCTGCTGTCTCCCCTCGCCTGCTGACTCCCCATGCCTGCTGAAAAACCCTAACAAGATGGGTCGGGAGTGGGGTGGGGGAGGAGGGGGGAAGAGTTGGTAAATATCTTGTGTCAATACTGAGAGGAGGCGACTGATGAGAGAGAGAGAGAGAGAGAGAGAGAGAGAGAGAGAGAGAGAGAGAATGTGGAGGGGCCGTGATAAAATGTTGCAAGAATGTTGTCTGTGCAAATAAAGCAATGTTGATGAAGCAGATGGATTACAAGCTGGAAATGTGACTACTGTTGGCAAGCCTGTATTTTTATTTTCCTTTACTGGACACAGGTTACGACAGAGACAATTTACGCGTTACTGCATTAACTCTCTCTCTCTCTCTCTCTCTCTCTCTCTCTCTCTCTCTCTCTCTCTCTCTCTCTCTCTCTTTCCGCGTCCTTTTCCCCTCCTCCCTTCTCTGTATTACCTTCATCATCTCTTCACTTCCTTCCTCTCCTCTTCTCTTTTTTCTCTCTTTTTTGTCAGTCATCTCATTCCCTTACCGATTCGTCCTTCTTTCCTCATCTCCCTTTTTATTCCGTTCTCCCTTCTTCCTCCTTTCCTCTTCCTCTTCTTCTTCTTCCTAATCCTCCTCTTCCTCCTCCTCCTCACCATTATCATCATCCTTATCCTTATCCACATCCTCAGTCTCATGCTAATCCTCTTAATCCTCTCCTCTTCCTATCCCCGCCATCTTTACCCTTCACACTTCCCCTCAATCATCTCCTTCCCCTCCTCACCATCATCATAATCATCCTCAACTTCTCCACAATCACGACCACGACCAACACCATCATCATCATCATAACCACCACCACCATCATTATCACCACCATCACCACGACCATCACTATTTTCATCATCATCATCATCATCAACCACTCCAGGGTCATCAGTACAACAGCACATGGGTATAATTGCCTTGTCCCTCAGTCCTATCAGCGGTCAATTATATGCACCTGGAATACCTGTGTGGTTGGTGATTAGCCCGGAGTGAGACAGACCTCTATAACTCCAGGCACAGGTAAGCTATTACAACCCGATGAGAGAGAGAGAGAGAGAGAGAGAGAGAGAGAGAGAGAGAGAGAGAGAGAGAGAGAGAGAGAGAGAGAGAGAGAGAGAGAGAATATAATGGGCGAAGACAGAAGAAAAGAATAGCGAAAAAAAATAGATAAGAAAATGGAAGAAGTTATATCAACGGAGAGAGGGAAGGACAGTAATTTAATATACAGGGGAAAATAAGAATAAAGAAGAATTGTGAGACAGACGACGAGGGGAAACCTGGAAGGAAGAAAAGAGAAAGAAAATAAGGAAGAAAGTAGAAAGGAGGAAGAGCAAAAAAGGGCGTGAGGGAATCTAAGGAAAACGGTGACGAATAACGGAGAGTGAAGAGAGTCGACGAAGAAGAATTAGGAAGAAAATAGAAAATAATGGACAGAAACAGAGGGTGGGAATGACAACGAAAGTGGAAGAGCAAAAAAAAAAAAAAAGAGGAAGAAAGAAAATGTGGTGCAAAGAGAAGGGAAGGGAAACTGATATAGATGTGAGTGAGAGGAGGGAAACACACGGATGTAATAATTATTAAAATGGAAAGGGGAAGAAATGGAAGGGGGAGAAGGCTGAGACTAAACAGAAGGAAATGAGAGGTGGCGAAAAGCACAGACGAACGGGAAAGGACAGAAGCATATAGGTAAATTAAAGGTAGGCAGAGATGACGAAAGACAGAGAGGAGGAGACTATAAACAAAGGAGTAACTTATGCATTAACTTCAAACTCGAGGCAGATGAAACGGAACTAGTCAAGAGGAAGGGACTGAGCCGAAATTTAGACAGGAAAATAAAATCCTGGTATACTGTAAACTAAAGCAGGGATGTGGAAAGGATAGATGCCGTATGTAAGGATAATATGAAACAGGAGGTGACGGGATAGAATTTCAAAGAGCGGAATGATGAGAGGACAGACGTGTGGTTCATTACCCTCAGTGCTCTTATAACACTTTACCCTGACATTGTCATCCATTATACTGTCTCTGTACCATTGCCCACCTCATTGACAGTAGCGAGAATAGAGACAGGATAAGGGGGATGATGATGATGATGATGATGATGATGGTGGTGATGATGATGATGATGATGATGATGATGATGATGATGATGATGAGGAGGAGGAGGAGGAGGAAGAAGAGGAGGAGAAGGATCGTGATGGTGACGATGACGATCATCATCATCATCATCATGAAAAGATGACCAGTAAATTGTCGGTATCATAAGACACAACTTTCCCATTATATTAGCACGGAAATAGGCTGAGTTCGGAAGTGATGCAGTCTTAACAGCAATGTCTACTGGAAGTTGCAGAGCCAGAAAGAAATTGGTCGCTAGTGTGAGGAAGACATAACCAAAGCGATAATGTAGAAAAAAGCAAAGTGACAGTGTTTGAAAGAGACTTTGAGACAAATATTAGTCAGGAAATGAACGGTAAATGAATAGGTAATGTGCAGATGTTCAAGTTCTAAGAGGTCCTATAGTCCAACAAACACAGTAGTGTACTGTACCATTTGAAGGGAAAAAGAGCAGAATGCCAGTGCCGTGGCAGGGACGTTAAGAATAATGAGATGGAATATGAAATGTACGATAGGCGTGGAAATGAAGAAGATAGCATGGACTGACAGTATATTAGTTCCAGCACTAAAGTCAGTAAGGAAGCGTGGACGATGCTTGAGGTCGTTACTGAGTAGTGGCAGAAATACTTGGAGGTCCTTTTGTCTTGGTCACCCCGCACAGAATGAGACGTCAGGTAACAGGTGCAGATAGCTAGCTAGATAGATCGATAAACAAAGATTTTGATAGATTGATGGCTGGATAGATAGACAGAGAGACACCTAAATAGATAAATGGATAAAGGTAGCTAAACAGACAAAAAGTGAAAGAGATTCATACGTGCAGTAGAGCTAAAGACAAAATACAAGGCAAAACCTGATGCTATACACCATATTCTGCAAAACGAGCAGTAGGCTGTATGCATTCCCTTATCAGTATATTAGTATCTTTTTCATTGTCACTCTTATATTTCAGTGTCATATTTTAAACATGTGAAATGCAGAAATGTTAAGTCGAAAGGAGAGGAGACATAAAACAACAGCAGGGAAGCAAACAAAAGACAATATTATGGAACCGAGGAAGAGCATGTATAGAAAAAGGTAGAGAAGATGAAAGAAAAATCAGCCAATTATCACAGGCTTGAGAATGAGTTTGGAGAATGGAATGGAGGGGATTAGGCAAGGTGAGGGTGAGACAGAGAGGAGGAAGAGGCGAGGGAAGGGTGGAAGTGTGTGGAATTAGGGAAATGCGCAGAGAGGAAGCGAGAATGTTGGGAAAACGGTCGAGGAAACGGTGTGGTTTGTGGAGAGAGAGAGAGAGAGAGAGAGAGAGAGAGAGAGAGAGAGGCTAGAGGTTTGTATAGAAAAACCAACACCTTTTCAAACGTGCCCACTGCACACACCAGCTCAACATTTCTCCCGTCTCATTGTCGTTTCTCTCTGTCTGTCCTAATTTTAAAGTTCTAATAATTATTGGCTGTCAGTTTTCCATGTTACTTCCACAGTCTTAGACAATGGATGTCTCAATAATCCGTCCTTCTGATATTCAAGTCTTTACGTACAAAACTTTATTAGTTATTATATACTCAAACTGGACTATTTCTTACCCTGCATCAATAGACAAGACTTCAGTTATACCGAAAAAGAGGAAAAAATATCAACCTGGCATCTTTCATTAAATCATGTAAGATGTTTGGAAGTTCATGCCATTCACCAAAAACCCAGGCGCCAGGTGGTAAATAAAATGTTATGTTTGCCCCCTATTAAAGTTCCCTCGATGACACACACACACACATATACACATACACATACACTCTGCCTGTTTCACATTCCACACGTGGCCTAACGACATCAACCCCAACACCATTAACACGTATCCACACCTAAAGGAATAGTTTCATATATATACATATATATATCATCAGCCGTTTGGGTATGCACTGCAGGACCGGCCTATCCCGACCGAAGTCGGAACGATACAGCCAATGTATCTCTACAAAGTGGCTTAGGCTGTCAGGTAGAGATTGTATGTAGGGTGAGAAGTGCTTGTACGTGTAATTGTAGTGTTGGAGTGGCTTTGGATGTGTGTGTAGTCTGTGAACCAAGTGTAATCGCCCCGCGCAAGCCGACTGGGTGCAAGCATACTTTACAGGAAGCGACACTGGTTCAACCACAGCACCCCTTGTGTCCGCCAATGCAGTACGTGGCCGGGTGAACACTCCCAAAGTTTATTACCCTGGCGGGGCGCGAACCCTGGTCCACCCGTGTACGAAACGCACACTCTACCACTGTACCACAGAGGCTCCATACATATATATATATATATATATATATATATATATATATATATATGGTTTATGTGCGTCCTACTCTATTTCCAATAACCTGATAACAATGCTTACCGACAATGTGGCGGAAAATGCCTGTATCCCAGACATGGAAGGACACCAGCTATTAACACAGGACAAAACAAATGGCAGTGACTACAATGTGGGACGTTTGTCACTTCAGAACACTACCACTCCAACAATACGGGTTTTTACCGTCATTTCTCACCCAACATTCCGACAACCTCCTTTACCTACACCAGTGCACAAGACATGAGTGAGGCCAGTCACTTCTGTATGTTATGCACCATTTGGTCATGCACAAGAGCAGTAGCGATGGTCAAACACAGGAAGTATGTGAAAGTCCCTGCATATTAAATGCAGTTCGGGACACAAACATACAACTCACCAAACATTAATTCACACATAAATAATTAACTCACATGCAATATTCACTCTTCAGTCATAACACACCATAAAAAACAACTAATAAACCCGATACCTGCTACATACTTCATATGATGGAAACGAGTAGCTGCTACATACGTCATATGAGCATTTTTTTTTTTTTATGAGCGCATTCCTAATGCCCTTTGGCATCTCGGCTGAGCTATTTCCATCACCAACCGCTCATTCCCCCACCACCCATGTATCCTCAGTATCTTCCTATTATTAGTATATGGAGGGGTCAGATGTGCTACTTCATTACTTCACCACGACTGAACTAAAGTAAATAAGGAACTCATATATGATTTTCCTATACTCTTTCATGCACTCTTTTATTTCATTTAAGCAAAAATAATTTTTGAGAAAAACTTTTTTCCATTTTTTTTTTTTTTTTTAGCATGGGGAGATAAACCAAGAAACTTAATTCAGTAGTTATTGGGTTAAGTGTCACTTCTCAGCCCACTACTAGACACAACCGCCACCACAAACAGTGAAATCTAGTACCCTTGCAGGACCTTACAAACAACTCTCACCACTTACTGTGCATACACTAAGCGTCATCTCGCTCTGACACAATCCATCAGGCAACCCTAAGTGCCAACCTACACAATGAACGTAATGTGGGAGGTAATAAGGCCCGGCACAGAGCGTAACTTTCCTGGCCACAGTCACCATCAATGCAGGAGCCGACACCAGCTGGTCTAGTGGATGAGAAATGCCCTTTAGTGCTCTCCGATTCCGGTCTAACACAAACACGGCAGAGGGGAACCAGGCCTGACCCCAGTGTGTGTGTGTTAGCGGAGTTTGATGCAGTTCGTAGTGGACGTGTGCTGGGTGACGGAGGGGAGGCGTGGTGCTGGGTGGATGTGGGTGACGGAGGGGTGGAGGCGTGGTGGTGGGTGGATGTGGGTGACGGAGGGGTGAAGGCGTGGTGCTTGGTGGATGTGGGTGACGGAGGGGTGGAGGCGTGGTGCTGGGTGGATGTGGGTGGCGGAGGGGTGGAGGCTTGATGCTGGGTGGATGTAGGTGACGGAGGAATGGAGGCGTGGTGCTCGGTGGATGTGGGTGGCGGAGGGGTGGAGGCGTATTGATGGGTGATGTGAGTGACGGAGGGGTGGAAGCGTGTTGCTGGGTGGATGTGGGTGACGGAGGGATGAAGATGTGTTGCTGGGTGATATGGGTGACGGAAAGGTAGAGATGTGTTGCTGGGTGGATGTGGATGCTGGGGAGGTAGTGGGTGAATGGCAGGGTGATGCTGGGTGGCTGTGGCTGATCCAAGGCTGTTGTTAGGTGGGTAGGGGTGTGTACGGGGACCAGTGAGTGAACGAAACGATGACCCTGGGTGGTTGAAGTGTTAATAGGTGGTTAGGGGTGGTGTAAAGAAGACATTGAGAGAGACAGTTAAATACAATGGTGCATTTTTTGTTTTATTCCTGCTGTTCCACATGATTATACTAAACTTACTGAAGAACTCTTGCAGTGAAATAGCTCCTTAGCTGAACAAGATTTTCTGGAGATGCCAATAATGAACACACACACACACACACACACACACACACACACACACACACACACACACACACACACACACACACACACACACAACGTCCTTGAACAGCAGGGGTTAAGTGAGCACCGTATCAAGAAGGTGGATGAGCAAAGGATGTAAAATCAGTAGAGAGAGAATCAGGCAATCAGAGAAATGCAGAAAGTGAGCTTGAAGGACCACAGAGTGGACTGGAATGGAGTGGAGTGGAGTGGTGTGGAATGGATTGAGGTGCAGTGAGGTGGAGTGGGTTACAGTGGAGTGAACTACAATGGAGTGCAGTCGAGTGGAGTGGAGTGGGGTGCTGTGAAGTGAAATGGAGTGCTGTGAAGCGTAGTGGGGTACTGTGAAGTGGAGCGGGGTGCTGTAAGGTGGAGAGGAGTGCTGTGAAATGGAGTGGTATGCTGTGAAATGGAGTGAGGAGCTGTCAATTGGAGTGGGGTGCTGCTAAGTGGAGTGGAGTGCTGCGAAGTAGAGTGGAATGGCGTGGACTGGAGTACTGGATTAATGTGATTGGATTGGTCTGGGGTGGAGTGAAGTTGAGTGGGGTGGGGTGGAGTGGGGCCGGGTGGAGTGGGGTGGAATGCGACTAACGTGTTCTGGTGTGTTTGGGTTGAATATTAATGTGTGAGTCAGTTTGGGTAACTGTAAGAGGTTTACTGTACCAGCCAAACAAGGTAGGATGAGTGAGTGAGTGAGTGAATGCGTGAGTGATTGAGTAAGGTAAGTAGATGAGTGGGTTAGTGAGGTGGTGGGTGAGGTGGGTTTATGGGTGAGTGAGAGAGGGTGGTGGGTGAGGTGGGTTTATGGGTGAGTGAGAGAGGGTGGTGGGTGAGGTAGGTTTATGGGTGAGTGAGTGAGGTGGTGGGTGAGGTAGGTTGATTGAGTAAGGTAAGTAGATGAGTGGGTTAGTGAGGTGGTGGGTGAGGTGGGTTTATGGGTGAGTGAGAGAGGGTGGTGGGTGAGGTGGGTTTATGGGTGAGTGAGAGAGGGTGGTGGGTGAGGTAGGTTTATGGGTGAGTGAGTGAGGTGGTGGGTGAGGTAGGTTTATCGGTGAGTGAGTGAGGTGGTGGGTGAGGTAGGTTTATGGGTGAGTGAGTGAGGTAGTGGGTGAGGTAGGTTTATGGGTGAGTGAGTGAGGTGGTGGTTGAGGTAGGGTGATGGGTGAGTGAGGTGGTGGGTGAAGTACGTTGATGGGTGTGTGAGTGAGATGGTGGGTGAGGTAGGTTGATGGGTGAGTGAGGTGGTGGGTGAGGTATTTTGATGGGGGTGTGAGGTGGTGGGAGAAGTAGGTTGATGGGTGAGTGAATGAGGTGGTGGGTGAGTGAGGTGGAGAGGTGAGTGAGGTGGAGAAACGAGTGAGGTGGAAAGGTCAGTGAGATGGAGAAACGAGTGAGGTGGAGAAACGAGTGAGGTGAAGTGAGTGAGGTGGAGAAGTGAGTGAGATGGAGAAGTGAGTGAGATGGAGGAGTGAGTGAGGTGGAGAAGTGAGTGAGGTGGAGAAGTGAGTGAGGTGGAGAAGTGAGTGAGGTGGAGAAGTGAGTGAGGTGGAGCAGTGAGTGAGGTGGAGAAATGAGTAAGGGTGAGAGCCGAGAAACCTTGAGTGGTTAAAAAGGTGTGGATGAGCGAGTGAGGCTAATGGATGGGTGACTTTGAGGGGTGAGTGAGTGGAAGGGTAACTGAAGTGGAGGGGTGATTGATGTGGAGGGGTGAGTGAGGGGAGAGGGGGGAATGCGGTGGAAAAGTAAGTGACGCTATGGGGTGAGTGAGGTGGAGGTGAGTGAGGTGGAGGGAAGTGAGTAGGGGTGAGTGAGGTGGAGGGAAGTAAGTAGGGGTGAGTGAGAAAGAGATGAGGCAGGGGTGAGTGTGAAGGGTCAAGCAGGGGTTGCGTGAGGTGATGGGGTTATAAGGAAGGTGCTGAAAAATATGGATGTGTGGTTATTAAGTGAGGGGTGATGCAGGTTTAGGGGTGAGGCAGGGTTGAGGGTTGAGGCAGGGTTGAGGGTTGAAGCAGGGTTGAGGGGTGAGGCAGGGTTGAGAAGTGAGGCTGGGTTGAGAAGTGAGGCAGGGTTGAAGGGTGAAGCAGGGTTAGGGGTGAGGCAGGGATGAGGGGTGAGGCAGGGATGAGGGGTGAGGCAGGGTTAGGGGTGAGGCAGGGTTAGGGGTGAGGCAGGGTTAGGGGTGAGGCAGGGTTGAGGGGTGAGGCAGGTTTGAGGGGTGAGACAGGGTTTAGGGGTGAGACAGGGTTTAGGGGTAAGGCAGAGTTAAGGGTTAAGGCAGGGTGGGTGAGGCAGGGTGGGTGAAGCAGGGTTGGCTGAAGAATGGGGTCTTGTGTAAATAGAGCTGAGTTGGAGTGAGTCAGGCAAAAGAATGTTGAATGGGATGAATACATATAACGGGAAAGAGAGAGAGAGAGAGAGAGAGAGAGAGAGAGAGAGAGAGAGAGAGAGAGAGAGAGAGAGAGAGAGAGAGAGAGAGAGAGAGAGAGAGAGAGAGAGAGAGAGAGAGAGAGAGAGAGAGAGAGAGAGAGAGGGAGAGAGAGAGAGGGGGGGAGGGGGGGGATCATAAGCACATTTCTTCATCTCAGTTCTCCAATATTTTCCACAACATAAGTCATCAAAAAAGGCAACAGAACTAAAGGAAACTCGGCTACATAAACAAGCAATACAATCAGCACAACACACACCTGCAAAAAGATACCTGGGTGATGCTTAAACAATTTTCTTGGCCACAGTATTTCATGCCATTACTTTAAGATCATAGGCTTTCATCTCAGCGTTTGTATTACAGTGCATTAAGGAAGCCTCGTTGTTTATGAATCGCTGTTTTGAGAGTGGTATTTCATGGTTACAAATTGCCGTGTGTGTGTGTGTGTGTGTGTGTGTGTGTGTGTGTGTGTGTGTGTGTGTGTGTGTGTGTGTGTGTGTGTGTGTGTGTGTGTGTGTGTGTGTGTGTGTGTGTGTGTGTGTGTGTGTGTGTGTGTGTGTGTGTGTGTGTGTGTGTGTGTGTGTGTGTGTGTGTGTGTGTGTGTGTGTGTGTGTGTGTGTGTGTGTGTGTGTGTGTGTGTGTGTGTGTGTGTGTGTGTGTGTGTGTGTGTGTGTGTGTGTGTGTGTGTGTGTGTGTGTGTGTGTGTGTGTGTGTGTGTGTGTGTGTGTGTGTGTGTGTGTGTGTGTGTGTGTGTGTGTGTGTGTGTGTGTGTGTGTGTGTGTGTGTGTGTGTGTGTGTGTGTGTGTGTGTGTGTGTGTGTGTGTGTGTGTGTGTGTGTGTGTGTGTGTGTGTGTGTGTGTGTGTGTGTGTGTGTGTGTGTGTGTGTGTGTGTGTGTGTGTGTGTGTGTGTGTGTGTGTGTGTGTGTGTGTGTGTGTGTGTGTGTGTGTGTGTGTGTGTGTGTGTGTGTGTGTGTGTGTGTGTGTGTGTGTGTGTGTGTGTGTGTGTGTGTGTGTGTGTGTGTGTGTGTGTGTGTGTGTGTGTGTGTGTGTGTGTGTGTGTGTGTGTGTGTGTGTGTGTGTGTGTGTGTGTGTGTGTGTGTGTGTGTGTGTGTGTGTGTGTGTGTGTGTGTGTGTGTGTGTGTCTAAAAACATCCCAGTGAAGTTCCCACTCAGCATGGAATCCAAGGAGTATATCTGAGTGGCATTAGGTAAACCCGCGTCCATTACCGCAACTCCCGCCACACATCGGCTCCCTCTTTACCGCCTCACGCACCTCTCCCCTCTCTCCTACTGCCCTCCAACTTCCCTCCCTCCCTCCCTCCCTGTAGCTTTCTTTCTCTCCAGATGCTTATAACTTCTTTCCATCCCTCCATCACTCCAGCTTCCCCGTACCCAGAAGCCTCCAGCCTCCTTCTTCCTTTCCTCCTTCCCTCCGCCAGTCTTCCAACCTCTCCGATAATTTCCCCTCTCCCTCCCTCCCTCCCCAGCCTCCCATTCCCTTGGTCATCTTCAAATTCACCCTTCATCTCTTTCTATATCCACACATTGCAGTACTATCTTTAACATTTACCTTCCCCTCCTTTAAAGTCCTCCAATTATTCCTACTCATACCCGTAATATCATCGTCTTCCTCACATTACATTCCCAGCCTCTGTCAACATCCCCACCTCCAACAAACCCTCCCTTCCCCCAGCACCGAGTCTAAAATTCCCAGTAATCTCTACCCTTGCCTCTTCCTTACCACCTCCTCCTCAGTTCCCGTACCATCCCCACCTTCAACCAACCTTCAACCAACCCCACCCCCTTCCCACCGACATCCCCACTAACTCCCCCTGGTAATCCTTAGCCTTGTCCCTAACCTCACCCTTTTCCTCTTTCCAGTCCCCTTGTTACATCCTTCCAGTCATCTTCCCTCCAGCTCTCTCCCATCCTCCATTCCCTCCTCTACCTCATCATTTTTGTCCCCCTTCCAACTTAATCCCCCCAGTAATCCCTACCATTACCCTAGCATTCACCCATCCCCCTTTCCCAATCCCCTTATCTGATGCTCCCTTCCTTCCTGTCGTAAGTCCTCATGGCCACTTTTGCCTGGCACTCTTCCACTCTGTATGCAAATCATGTTATGGTCCTGCATTCCATCACAACTTACACACACACACACACACACACACACACACACACACACACACACACACACACACAGGTGGGTAATGAATGAGGAGACGATGTTGGAGAGAGAGAGAGAGAGAGAGAGAGATGTGTGTTAGAGAGATAACAAAGAATTTGAGACAGACATGTGCTGGAGAGTAAAGTACGTGAGAGACGTGTGCAGGAGAGAGTAGAGTAAGTGAGATAGAAATGTGTTGGAGAGCAGAGTACTTGAAAGACGTATGTTGAAGAGTAGAGTACGTGAGACGTGTGTTGGAGAGAGAGTAGAGTACGTGAGACGTGTGTTGGAGAGAGTAGAGTACGTGAGACGTGTGTTGGAGAGAGTAGAGTACGTGAGACGTGTGTTGGAGAGAGTAGAGTACGTGGGACGTGTGTTGGAGAGAGTACGTGAGACGTGTGTTGGAGAGAGTAGAGTACGTGGGACGTGTTTTGGAGAGAGTAGAGTACGTGAGACGTGTGTTGGAGAGAGTAGAGTACGTGAGACGTGTGTTGGAGAGAGTAGAGTACGTGAGACGTGTGTTGGAGAGAGAGTAGAGTACGTGGGACGTGTGTTGGAGAGAGAGTAGAGTACGTGAAACGTGTGTTGGAGAGAGTAGAGTACGTGAAACGTGTGTTGGAGAGAGTAGAGTACGTGAGACGTATGTTGGAGAGAGTAGAGTACGTGAGACGTGTGTTGGAGAGAGAGTAGAGTACGTGGGACGTGTGTTGGAGAGAGCAGAGTACGTGAGACGTGTGTTGGAGAGAGTAGAGTACGTGAGAGAGACACGTACATAAAGTGCAAGGGAGTCGTGTGGTGGAGTACTGTGTGAGAGATAAACCGAGTGATGTGTTGCAAAAGGAATATAAAGTACTTGAACTGGTTTTTGTCCTTCTCTTGAAAAAAGGGCAGTTAAATTTTATGGCATGAACCCCCAAAATGTTAGAATAACGAATGTTTCACAGACAGGCAGACAGAAATACAAAAAGGCAGACAGACAACAAGGCTGATAGGAAAAAAATATGTACTGTAGGTAGACAGACAAGACGGATAAACAGAGAACAATATCAACATGCAAACAGGAAGACAAACAGATCAACTACAGTGTATACTACTACTATGAGCGAATAACAAAATGCCCCCGTACGCTGAGATAACAAAACTGTTTGTTAACTTACCGGTACTCTTGTTTACAGAAACAGTGTGTTAAGGTGATATACACGACACAGCCAGGTTCAGAAGTAGTCACAAATAGAATGATATACACGACACAGCCGGGTTCAGAAGTAGTCACAAAAAGAATGATATACACGACACAGCCAGGTTCAGAAGTAGTCACAAATGGAATGATATACACGACACAACCAGGTTCAGAAGCAGTCACAAATAGCATGATATACACGACACAGCCGGGTTCAGAAGTAGTCACAAATTGAATGATACACACGACACAGCCAGGTTCAGAAGTCACAAATAGGATGATATACACGACACAGCCAGGTTCAGAAGTCACAAATAGAATGATATACACGACACAGCCAGGTTCAGAAGTAGTCACAAATACAAGGATATACACGAGCACATGAACAAAGCTTCGTTAAGAAGTGGCCACAGAAAATAAAACAGGCATCATGGTCCTGAAGGGGTCAACAATGCCTACACATACTATACGGTGAGATAAAACTGTGCCATGTCCTGTCATTGTTTACAAGGACGTGGACATGTAGGCAGTGTGATGGAAGGACAGCAATGCAGTTATCCTTCTCCTTAGATACCTCCAAAATACTCCTTCCCTCCTTACACAGACGCAGATTTTCTGTACAGATGTGTTGGGTCCCTGCTCATGTGGGGGTCGTAGGCAATGAGCGTGCTGACTCTGTGGCGAGAGCCGCTGCCTCTCGCCCTTCCTCTCCCCATTACCGTGTCCCATCTGAGGATTTATGTACAAGCACTATAGAAGCTGTCCGTCTCTGTTGGCAGAGAAGGTGGGATGCAGTAGGGGCGAACAAACTCCGCAGCATTCGTCAGAACCTGGGCGATGGAGGGTATGTGGGACTATCCCGACAGTGGGAAACAGCTTTGGCCCGTCTCCGGATTGGCCACACTAGGCTGACTCATGTTTTTTTAATGGAGAAGGCGCCCCCTCCCTATTGTGATGACTGTCTGGTTCCTTTGACTGTGCAGCATCTTCTTTTGGAATGCCCAAGTCTTGAGGACCTTCGCCGGCTGTACCTTTCCGGGTGCCGAGCCGACAACGGACCTTATCTTCTCTCTTCGGTACTTGGGGAAGAGGCTTGTGCTATGGGAGGAGGCACCTTCTCCTTTGGGTTAAGTTCCGGCCTTCTCCACAAACTGTAGGACTTTACCATATCTTAGTTTGTGTTTTATACTGTTCTCGTTGAACCTCAATCTTTCCACCACGTTTTAGTTTTGGTTGTTTCTTTGATTTTGTTGCTTTGTTTTATGCATCATTTTATTTATTTATTTATTCATTTATTTTTTGACTTCCTTTTAATGTTTGTGTTCGGCGGCATATGACCTCAGCTGTTGCGCCGCCATGTCACATTTTCATTTATTCATTCATTCATTCATTCATTCCCTCCTTCCCTCCCTCCCCAGTCCTTCTGTTTTAATGCTTACCCTCTCCCTCCCTCCCCAGTCCTTCTGTTTTAATACTTACCCTCTCTCTCCCTCCCTCCCTCCCTCCCTTCCTTCCTTCCTCCTCTCTCTCCCTCCCTCCTCTGTCTTCCTTCTGCTCCAGTACTCCCCCTCTCCCTTCCTATCCAGTCTTCCTTTTGCTCCAGTACTTACCCTCTCACTCCCTCCTTCCTTTCTTCCCTTCTCCCCTTTCTCCCTCCCCAGTCTTCCTTCCGCTCCCATACTTCCCCCTTTCCCTCCCTCCCTCTCTCCTTCCTTCTTCCTCGCTTCCTCTTATCCCTCCCTCTCGAGTCATCCCTCTACTCCAGTACTTCCCCTAACCCTCCTTCCCCAGTCTTCCTTCTGCGCCAATACTTCCCATCTCCCTCCCTCCCTCCTTCCTTCCCTCGATATACCCCCTCCCCCACCTTTACAAGGGCGTCAACATGTAGGCAGTGTGATGGAATGAAAACACTGGACTGGCACAGCAAAGTTCATCCAGGGACAAGAGCTACGATAGCGATAAATAGTACGTTTACACTGCTTCGGAATGTGGCCAGTGTTGTACTGGCATAGCAGGCTTCCTAACACCTATTCCACAGCGATTTATAAAGATTATCGCAGGCCGATCTTCTCTTGTAGGTCATTTATGGCCAAACTGCCACTGCTTTGCCATCACAATCTGGTGCGGTGTTTTTAAAGGTACTCCTGCCACCACCAGATAATTTATTTACAGCAGGAAGCACCTCTGACTGTGAACGCGTCACAACCCCTCTCTATGTCCCGTGGCTAAAATGGCCTCTTCTTAACCCCTTTACTACCATTACTGTGTGTGTGTGTGTGTGTGTACGTTCTTGTTAATGTGCCAGGTAAATAAATACATACAGGTGTGTGTGTGTGTGTGTGTGTGTGTGTGTGTGTGTGTGTGTGTGTGTGTGTGTGTGTGTGTGTGTGTGTGTGTGTGTGTGTACGTTCTTGTTAATGTACCAGGTAAATAAATACATACAAGTGTGTGTGTGTGTGTGTGTGTGTGTGTGTGTGTGTGTGTGTGTGTGTGTGTACGTTCTTGTTAATGTGCCAGGTAAATAAATACATACAGGTGTGTGTGTGTGTGTGTGTGTGTGTGTACGTTCTTGTTAATGTACCAGGTAAATAAATACATACAAGTGTGTGTGTGTGTGTGTGTGTGTGTGTGTGTGTGTGTGTGTGTGTGTGTGTGTGTGTGTGTGTGTGTGTGTGTGTGTGTGTGTGTGTGTGTGTGTGTGTGTGTGTGTGTGTGTGTGTGTGTGTGTGTGTGTGTGTGTGTGTGTGTGTGTGTGTGTGTGTGTGTGTCGTGCGTGTGTCGTGCGTGTGTGTGTGTGTGTGTGTGTGTGTGTGTGTGTGTGTGTGTGTGTGTGTGTGTGTGTGTGTGTGTGTGTGTGTGTGTGTGTGTGTGTATCTGTCCGTGCATTCCTGTTAACACCAGGTAAATACATACAGGTAAGGGACAGGTGCTTCGTCATCAAGGGATCATAGAATTCCCCATTAAGACTTTCAATACACTGGCGTCTCATGATATATTCCTGTTGCCTCCACACGATTCTAAGTATGCAGAAGGGGTAATACACCCTGTGAAGATGGCCGTTATAGGCTGGCCAGTATGGACGTGGCTGAGATTTAACTCAAAGTTTTACCGAAACAAACAAAACAAACACAAAAAAATCAGCATATTGCTTGCTTACATCCAGTGTCTCACGATTTAATATGAGGAAATAAATCCATATATCAATAAGTCAATAAATTCATAATATATCACTAAATAAGTCAGTAATCCTATAAAATATAACTACACCACCCAATCCATAAAATACAAATAAATATGTCAATGAATCCACAAAATATAAATAAATACATCAATAAATACACAAAATATAAATAAATACGTCAACTAGAATGGAACTCAATAGAGCGCATACCTCCGCCAAGGCCCAACATGCAGGTCCTTTTAATTCAGTCAAGACTAATCCAATATGGAAAAAGACTACCCCCCTATAAAAGCATATTTAGATCTGCTAGATCCGGAATTTTATATGGATCCGCGCCAAACTGTACACATTCGTAGATACCAACATCCTAAATATGCCTGATTTTTTCTCCAAGATACATGTAATATTCACTGAAAATTTTACGAAAATGTCGAAAAACGCCCTATCTCGCAGTGTTAAAGAAAGTTAAAAAAAAAAAAAAAAAAATCCTGGCTCCGCACCTTTATACGGATCCTCACCAATATTTAATGGGGTCTATTCTGGGCCAAGGCCGATTCTTCTACTAAGTTTCGTGGAAATCCGTCCGGTAGTTATTGTGTAATCTTGCTCACAATCCAACCAACCAACAAACAAAAGAACAAGGGTGAAAACATAACCTCCTTGGAGGTGGTGATAAATACACAAAATGTAAATAAATACGTCAATGAATACACAAAACAAAAATAAATACGTTAATAAATACACAAAATACAAATAAATACGTCACTAAATCCATAAAAACCTCGCGAGGGCATTTGGGTTGGGGAAAAGGTAAAAGTGTTGTGTTGGGTGAGTTTGGTTCAGAGCTGACGCGGCACTTCAAAGGGGGGCCTGACGCAGCACTTCACATGGGGGGCTGACGCAGCACTTCAGAAGGGGGCCTGATGCTGCACTTCACAAGGTGGGTTGACGTGTTACTTCACAAGGAGGGCTGAGGCAGCATTTCAGAAGGGGGCCTGATGCGGCACTTCACAAGGGTGGCTATTGCAGCACTTCACAAGGGGGACTGACACAGCACTTCAGAAGGGGGCCTGACGCAACACTTCAGAAGGGGGCCTGACGCAACACTTCAGAAGGGGACCTGATGTGGCATTTCACAAGGGAAGCTGACGTTGCACATCACAAGAGGGGCTGATGTGGCACTTCATAAGGGGGGCTGACGCGGCACTTCACAAGGGGGGCTGACGTGGCACTTCACAAGGGGGGCTAATGCGACACATCACAAAGGGGGCTGACGCGGCACATCACAAGGGGGGCTAATGCGACACATCACAAGGGGGGCTGCCGCGACATATCACAAGGGGGGCTGACGCGGCATTTTGCAAGGGAGCTGACATGGCACTTCACAAGAGGGAGACACGGCACTTCAGAAGAGGGCTGACGCGACACTTCAGAAAGGGCCGTTGTCAGCCCCTTGCCGACTCTCTTACGGCCAGATATAGGATATTTTGTGCCTCGCCCGAACGCTCGGCAGTGACATCCATGCAGACGCAGTGAAGACAATAACACTGCAGGACTTACTGATGTCACTAAAAAAAAAAAAAAAGTTACAAAATAAAACCGCTTCCTGGATAAAAATCAAGATTTTGCAAAGGAAATAAAGAGAAGGAGATTACGTAAGTGTGGAAGGGTCAGGATGGCGCGGTAAAATCGAAAATAAATGGTGAACATTGTTACTAAGAGTCAACCCCATGCAAACAATATATATGTGGTTCTTACTTGTAACAACTGTTTATATAGTAAACGTAACAACACCAGGCAATGATTATATATATGTTAATATTCTTACTTGTAACAACTGTGAATATATTAAAGGTAACAATACCAGGCAAAGAATATATATATATGTTAATGTTCTTACCTGTAACAACTGTGTATATTGTAAAGGTCAGGATCATGTTCAAATGTTCAAATGGTAAGGTGAAATTCGATAGCAAGAGTCAAAACCATGTTATAAAATAAGTAAACGCATAAAGCTGTAAATGATATTGTATGTAACTGTGTCCACAAGGGTCAGGATCATGCAGAAATTGTGTTTCACGGAAACAGTGCTTCACAAATAAGAGTCAGAAGTATGGAATATAGACAGACAGACAGACAGACAGACAGGCAGGCAGACTGATACATGGATAGACAGATAAAGTTAGATGCAATTTTTAACTCCTTCACTATGCTGGTGATATTTTAAATGTTTTTCTTGCTGTTCCCAAACGAAAATAGTCAGGTTAATCAAGCCATTATCTTTCACAAACCCATGAACTAGTTGAGGTTATACCAAAATATATCACGTATGGCACTTGCTAACAGCAAAGATAAAGTTGATATTATGTCATTACACTGAAAATGTTAACACAGCGAGTATAGGAAGGGGGAAGATCAGGCACAGGAAGTCGAAAAGATTAATTATATTGTTATGATTGTTCAAGACTAAAAATCGAGGGCACGCACAGTAAATAAAATGTTTTGATTTAGGGAAAATGCAACTGCGGCTGTAGTAAGGTTCAGGGTTATGCCCCCCCCCCTCCTTCCAAAAAAAAGAATGAAAGGAATTAACGCCTATTTTATACGTAAGAGTGAAGTGTGTGTGTGTGTGTGTGTGTGTGTGTGTGTGTGTGTGTGTGTGTGTGTGTGTGTGTGTGTGTGTGTGTGTGTGTGTGTGTGTGTGTGTGTTATTGCTTATAACCAAGTCTATAATAGGGGTCAGGATCAATGCAGAAGTGAAAAATCAGAAATAAATACGACCACTGTATGACTAACAGTGAAGACTATACATATACTGGCACTGCACCATGCAGTGACTGCAACAGTGACCCCTCTCCCTCTGCCTTCCCATGGTATATATGTAACGTCGGATATTTTACTTCCACCGGTTGACACCAGTGTGACGACGGGTTTTGAGATCTTTCCCCGTTTGTTATTGTTCCATCAGTGTAATGTTAGGATTTATAATCTTATCGGTTGTTGGTACTGGTCAACTTACCCATTGATAATACAGATGGTACTCGACTTAGTCTCCCCTCCTTGGTTAATAGAAAATTCACTTCAATAAAACAAAAGGGGGAGGGGGTGGTGTTTTGACTTGGTATGGTAGATGATAATTGTTTAAGATAATTTTGGTGGCGTTTGTAGTTTTTGGCCGAGTCGAGATTAAGTCAGTACCACGTGTGGTCGTCGTTCCCTAAGCGAAGAGATCTTGAATTGGAAGGGGAGTGAGTTAGGCATGAGAGGACATAATTCCCTTGATTGGGTATAACACACACAAAAAAAATGGCTTATACTTTACTCTACTTTAATTATTCTATACTGGTTTTCAAAAGACATTTTTAATTACATGATCTTTAGTCATATGAAAGAGGGTTGTACATTAAAACCATGGTTTGGGTGATCATTCCTACAACATTGTCACCAGGCGAAACAATTTGGTACATACAAGCAATTTCTGAGGTCATCGTACCTTACTTTTTTTTGTCAGTTATTCTTGGGCTCGACAATAGCCTCAAGACAGGTACATTTTTACGAGCTTGGGTTGTCTTTTCGGGCTGGCATAGCCTCGAATCAATAAAAATAATTACTCGTGTTCTATTTCGTCCGTATAGTATACTCTCATCATGCAATTCTCTATAATTCACAAACACTATCAATTCATAATTATTAATAGTTCATAATCATCATTACTACATAATCACCAAAAATGCATAATCACTCGGGCTTGTGTAGCCTCGAGGAACAACTCAAAATCGCATAATCACTAAGAATACATAATCACTCGGGCTTGTTTAGCCTCGAGGAACAACTCAATAATCACATTATTGCTCACAACCACTAAGTTCCCTTCCACGCTCCTAATTTTCTAACATATTAATATAAGAGAAAGAAAACGTTTAATGGATTTGAATTTTGCTTTTCCGTTACAAGATCACATCACTTTCAAATGTCTATTCCTTATCTACAAAAAAAAAAGAAGTTCACTTGATTGATCAATGATACCATTTCAACTACATTTGGTTTATAAAATAATTCATGGGTAGTGTGTGTATGTAGACGAGTCTATGGACAATACCACAGGAAGGCCTCGTGCTCACTCTGATGTCGCCGGTGTCTGGGGACTGAACCAACGTCCATTACACACGATGTCTGAGCAGCGAATCCTACGTTAAGCTTTTAACAATATTACTTCATATGGTTCACGCCAAGTAAGGATTAAACAAAAAAAAAGGGGGGGGGAAGGAGGAATGTGGACAGCTCACCTGAACCAACGTCCATTACACACGATGTCTGAGCAGCGAGTGGGCCTCCCCGGGTACGCCAGAGACGCCACTGCTAGATCAAATGAGTTGGTGTTTTTGGAATATGGTGGGTTTCAATTCTCTTCACAATTTATTTAGCAGTGTACACATGACGCCAGGACTTTTGATTGGATTGGGGAAAATTTGGAATTCAATCCTTACTTAATTTACATACTGAATTTACCACTATCCCTCCTTGAATTTTGGGGCAGCTAATGTCATCTAGTGACGGCCAAGGCAAGTGGGACTATTAAATCCTCACAAATGACATTATTTAGGCCTTTTTGACTGTTAATCTTACATATTTGGGTTCCAGCAGCTTCATTAGTGAGCATTTCACAGCTAGGATACAGAGAGATTTGTATACCCATCATTACTCTGTTTAAGGTTTAAACTTGGCGCCCAACAACGACGCACAAACAAGGAGAAAAGCTGCACGCATCTGTTATTCATTACTCGACCAGACGGAGGAATTCCCATAGCTCAACATCCACAATTACATCACCCAATGCATAGATACAGAGATGCATACATATGAAAGTAAAGTTAACCCTACATCAATCATTAACATATGAATTACTACTTAGGACAGAAATTTATAGACTAGTATTCAGATTACACCCTATCTAACTTAAAAATTACAGTACCTCTAAACACATACATGAATACTAAATTTGTGGCACTACATATATACTGACAGTCTGACACTGCACCGTACAGTGACTGCAGCAGTGACCTTTCTCCCTCTGCCTTCCCATGGTATATATACTGACAGTCTGACACTGCACGTACAGTGACTGCAGCAGTGACCCCTCTCCTTCTGCCTTCCCATGGTGTATATACTGACAGTCTGACACTGCACCGTACAGTGACTGCAACAGTGACCCCTCTCCCTGTGCCTTCCCATGGTATATATACCGACACTGCACCGTGCAGTGACTGCAGCAGTAACCTCTGCCTTACAGCATTAAGGGTACATTATATTACATCGTCTTCTGACACTCAAGCCACAGCCAACATCACAACATTTACCAATTAAAGTTTCCTTCCTTCCTGTAAAAACGGTCTGTCAGCTTCTCCAGTTTCCGGTTCAGTATGAACTTTATAGAATAAATTATTTGCATTTCCGTTGGTTTAGTACATTTCGTAATTCGTGTTCGGCAAGTATTTGCAGCATATAACAGCTATATATCGTCTTGTACGATACTGATGTCAACTATGCTTATAACACAAAGAAGAACCAACCACAAAAAATTGAGGCATAATACGCAAAATAAATCGCCGACGAAGAGGTGTCACGATGTCTTCTATACAACCTAGAGGACGGTTCACAGACATCATAATATAAACTGTCAATGAATGAAGGATAATGAATAATAACTGATACTTACAGTTGCTTTGCAGCAGCAAGGCAGGATCCGCAACAACTGAGAGTGATTACATTATATATTGAATATTATAAGGCAGGCATCCTATATGAAATTACACTGATTATATAACGCAAAGGAATTAGGGACATTTAGAATAATTAGAAACATATGAATATATGCAGAGACAGACAGACAGACAGATAGCATACTATCTATCTGTCCATCGATCTAACTTTATACAGACAAATAGCAGATGGATAAATAATTAGACAGACAAGCAGACAAATAGACTGATAGATAGACAGACAGCTAGATACATACATAAACACAGTATATAGATAGGTAAGTTATATATATATATATATATATATATATATATATATATATATATATATATATATATATATATATATATATATATATATATATATATATATATATATATAGAGAGAGAGAGAGAGATAGATATAATGGAGATAAATTGATATAGACAGACAGATATAGAAGGATAGACAAATAGACAGATAGATATACAGATAGGGAGAGGGAAGGAAAAGTCTGCCAGTTTCTTGAGCCTTTACTCACATTTTCGACCGATACATCTTCGTCGTCTCGTCCTCTTCTCCCCTCCTTCCCTGTCTTCTCTGTTTTCCTCTCTTGTATTTTCCTTTTACTTCTTTATACTTCTACTATGTTTTCCATCTTCTCGTCTCCTCTCCTTTTGTATACTTCCATGTTTGTCCTCCTCTTCGTTTCGGTCTTGGCTTCTCATTCCTTCTGTGTCTCTTTCTCCATCTTTCTTTCTTATTTTCTCTAGTCTGCCCCCATTTCACGCTCTTAACTCCTTCATCTTATATTTATTTATATTTCCCTTATTCTTGGTTCGATTTCATTTTTTTCAGTTCCTTTTCTTTGTCATACATCTCCTTTCCATCGCTTTATTCCATTTTTTCTCTTTTATTTCATTTCGCTTTTCATCCTTTTATTAAATTTTCCTTTCTCATTGATAAATATTTTCTCCATTTCCCGCTATATTAGTCATCTATTCTTCCTTGGTGTTTTCTTTAATTCTACTTTTCCATTTTCCCACTTTAAAATGTGTTAACCCTTTCTTCCACCTATGTTTCTTTCATATTCGCTCCTTGTTTGTCTTTCTGCCCCTAACTCTCTCTCTGTCTCTCTCTCTCTCTCTCTGCCTCTCTCTCTCTCTCTGCCTCTCTCTCTCTCTCTGTCTCTCTCTGTCTCTGTCTCTCTCTCTCTTTCTCTCTTCCTGTCTCTTGCTCCATATTTCTTTATCATTTCTCGCTTCATTTTCTTCGTCATAATTCTTCACTGACATCATAATTTCCACCTGCGTTTCCTAAATATATTTCTAACAAGTTTATTTTCTGTTCCTTTCTATCATGACATTTTCCTTTATATTTTCTAGTTCTCTCTCTCTCTCTCTCTCTCTCTCTCTCTCTCTCTCACACACACACACACCTTCCCCTCAGTGCTCTTTCCATGGTGCATTTAGTAATCCATATTTACTTCCCCATCTTTATTCTTCATCTTTCTCTTCTTTTTTCTTTTCCTCCTTCGTTCTCTCCCTCCGTCTCTCCTTCCCTTTCAATGCCTCCTACGGTATACATCTATTCATCACCTTCCTTTTCGTCTTCCTTCCTTCCCTCCGTCTCTCCTTTCCTCCAATGCCTCCTCAGGTATGTCAGAGTCCTACTTCTACAAGACACCTGATCCCCCTAAATTTACTTCTCTTCCTTCCTTCCTTCCTTCATTCTCTCTTTCCTTCCTTCCCTCCTTCCTCCCTTCTCTCCGTGCCCCCTTCCCCTCCAGTGCCTCCTGTGGTAGGCCACAACGTCCCTTTAAAGAGGCATCTGATCCAAGTAACCTTCCTTCATGATCCAACTGACAGCTGGCGGTCGGAGAGCAGGGAGAAACGAGGGAGGAGGAAAAGGAGGAGGAGGAATCTCTGGGAAAAAAAGAATAGGGGAGGAGGAGGAGGAGGAGGAATGGGCAGGTGTGTGGGAGGGAGTACAGGTCTTGCTTGTGTTACTTGTGGAAGGTCTCTGCACACTTCCTGTTCACCGTAGTGTCTGGATCTGTGCCACACTTTGATGAAACACTGCACATCACTGACTGGAAACACAGCTGAACTAGGTCACGTGCTGGGACAATTTATTGCTGGAATAACACAATGGATGGATTTTTGGTGTACTGAGACGTGAGATGCGGCAGGTAAGGTTACAAAATTTTCCGCGTCAGTGTTACCGTCAGGGAGATCAGTATCTATGTATGTATGTATCTATCTATCTATTGCCAAACACCCCAATCCGTAATGGGTGGCCACAAACAAATTGCCTCCATGTCGCCCTGTCCCCCGCCATTTCACTGCCGTCCTTGTAACTCACACCCCCCTCTCTCATTTACAGGCACATTTCTTTTCACTGTTGCGGCAATGTCCTTTCAGCCAGTAGTCCTGCAGCTCGGAGACTAATTTTCCTTTCTTCTGTGACAAGAAGGACGGCGTGAAATAACACTTGAGATGACGATTAAGATGTTCTGTAAGTATAGGATTTCCGTTCAGGCTGCTATTGTTATAAGAGGACCTTCGTCAGCTTTGTCTGGCACCGATTATGTTTACACCTTCGTCTTAGCTACGAGGAAGTGAGATTGGCTGAAATGTATATAGGATAAACATTGCTACCACGATAACAATATTATACATGCAACGTTCAGTATTACAGTGGAATGACAACTGGGTACAGAAAGTGAGAAGTATTAATGTTGGAAGTAGGGTTGTGAGAGGCAGACCAAAGAAAGACCTAGGACGAGGTCATAGAGTGTGGCCTCAGGGACAAGGGACTGAATAGGAAGGCTGCCAGAGATTAAGCTTCATAGACAGTCGCCATTAGGTGATCAAGGCCGGCGCATGCAAACATGTTGTAGCCTTTATAAACGAAACGAATATATCCACATACCTAACAGAGGGATGGAGGTGTACACAGGGAAGGACGGAGATAGGCTACATCAGGGAGGGACGGAGGAAAGATGGCGAGGTAAGGAGAGAATGAAGCGGGTAGGATGTGATGTAGAAATGAGAAGGTGCTGGACAAAATAAATTGAAAAATAATAAATGATTTACCGGAGAATGTGGCTGAGGGAGACAGCAAGACGGAAGGTTGAGAAGAAAAAAAATGAGTCAGGAACTTTGAGAAGGGAGGGAGTTGGCTGAAAAAAGATGGGAAAGAAAAACGTGGAGAGAAAAAAAAATTCATAGGAAGCAAGGAGGGAGACTGAAGGACGAAAGGAGGAACAGATAAAGAGAGAAAGAGAGAAAAGAAGGAAATACGTGTGGACGGGAAGAAGAAAACTGCGAGGAAGGAAAACAAAATAAATATGGTAAGAAGTACAGAGGAAGACTACAGGGTGACAAGAGGGAAAGATAAGATGGAAGAAAAGACAAGGAAGATGTGGAAAAATGAAGAAGAAAAACGTGGGAAAGATAACTGGAAAAAGGGAAAGATCTTAGGAAAACAACGAGGAAGATTTAGTAATGAAAAAAGGGAAATATTTAACAGGAAAAATATAAGTAAAACAAGGAAGGAGGCGGAAAACGTGAGGAAAAAATGAAAGAGTAAGATTGCAGGAAGCAAGAAAGGACGAAGAGAGAGAGAGAGAGAGAGAGAATCTGGTTGTTAAGTGTAGTAGGTAAGGTTGGGGTGGAGTACACACGGTAAAGGTAATGCAGTTACTGAATAACAATGGGTTTCGGGACGACAGCTGTACTGTTGACAAATTTCCTTCAACTTGACTGCAAAATTATAATATCCTATATGAACATGATGTCACTATTACTATTTCTTTTGAATTTCACTCGGGCACTACTAATATTACTTTTAAGTTTCACTGGATTCTAAAATAAGATCATGTATAGACAGCACTATCATTTTAGGGTACAAAAGAGATAACAGTAAACAAAAGAGACACCAATATGACCCAAGAATACTGCTCATCTCTATTCAGCTCGAGAGTTACTTTCACGAGGACACAGGAATATAAACAACAATATCAATTTTGTACATATCTCTGATTTCCTTGTTCCCGTGTCGTATTACGAAAGAAGCTGACATAACACAAGGATACCTCTCATTCCTCTTCTCATCAGTTAATACTGCGTTCACGGAGAAGGGCTATAAAAAGCAAGAGCAATTCTGTACAGTACTCTGGCTTCATGATGTCCATATATTATTACCAGACTGACACGTAACTCTGAGGTAACTGCTTATCCATATTCTCGTCGTGAGTTACTTTTACGGGGACGCAGCGGGATATAAAGGAAAATAGTTACCTAGAAAATTATAAAAATATCTATTAAGTATTACAAAAGACAAGTATTTCAAGGTAACCGCTCCGTCCTATTCTCCTCGGTTATTTTTACCAGCACACAGCAAGGTATAAAGATCACTTGAGAATTCTGAGGACAAAATAACCCCGGAACCTCGTCTGTTTCCCTGCTAATTGGCGTACTATCGGCCGTATGCTTAAAGCTAATGTAGGGCCTTTCCTAAGGGCCATATATCAAAACGGTATGCTAAAAGTTTAAGTAGGGAAAAACTTCCCTCAATATGTAGATTTGTTCCAACATTTTTTTAAGGGGAGGAATGCTTGGCTTTCGCAGTCCCTATATTTAATTATTCGTAACAAAGTAACTCTGTACCTCCAGAAGGCATAGAATAATGTAAATAGTTTATGTAAAAAATATTTTAACTTGCTAAAAGTGCAATGCAAACATACACGGGAACTGAACCGTTGGTTATTAAAACACGCGGGCTGTACCTTAGCGAGTAGTAGGTCAAACCCGGGCCAGTCTCTGCCGTGGCGGAGACAGCACTGTCATTTTTATTTTTTTAAGAGTAGTTGACAGTAGGCGAGATCCTAAAATTGACATGTGTAAACCACTTTTATACGTTACTCATGTGATTTAACTGAATATAGAACGTTCAGTCAGTGCTAAAGGTAATAATATACGTTAATATATGTAACGAGAAAGGTACTGTTCTTCGCTCATAGGCCAAACTATGAAGCGTCGTGCCAGCATTGGATCATCATTGCGTTTTAATCTCAGGCACTGCAAACTGTTTTTCATTTTCTTATACCATTATTTGTTATATATCAGCAGCATTCTATTCATACTTCTTGGTAATCGTTAAGGAGACATAGGACCACCTTATTTTCCATTTTTTCCTTGCTTTAGCGCTTCATGGAATTCTGCATGTACTCTCAAATTGTGTTTTCAAGTTACAGTGTTTTTCGTTTCTTTTAAATATGGTAAAGAGTGCTTTAAAAAGCGGTGTTTGTTCATGGACAGCCACAATCCTGCTGTGCATGAAGACCGATGGACGCCATCTTAGAGCGCCATATACGATCGAAATTACCCTTGCAGGCCTAATTAAACAAACCTAACCTAAACTTTCGTAACAACCCAACTTTATTTCTCCTAACGTTACCTAACCTATTTGAGACTAACCTAACCAATTTTATGCTAACCCAACCAAACTTATCCTAATCTGTGCGCGAAGACTGACAAACGCCATCTTAGAACGCTATTTTTCAGCAAAATTGCCCTTTATCAGTGTTCATTGACCCAAACCTAACATAAATTTTCGTAATTCAACCCTGCCTTATTTATCCTAACTTGTTTTAACCTAACCTACCCAGTTTTAAGGTAACCTAACCAAATTTATCCTAACCTAACCTAACTGACCTATCTCCAGCGCTAACAATCATATTTACAACATAAGTATTGATTGAAAAGTTTATTACTATAATAGTATATAAAATATACGTACAAATAAGTGCTGATATATAAATATAAAAAAATGACGGAAAATTATTTTATTTTGGTGCTGATTGACATCGTCTGGACAAAGAATAGTCACGGCGACTCCCACGGGAGCATTCCGACGTACCAACTGGTCACGCAGGGCTACCAACCACCCCCTTTCCCTTAATGTTCTCTTAGCATACCATGTAAAAATTGAGGGCTTGCTTGTGCTTTCCTTAGTGTATAAAGTAGGGACCAATGTAGGGCCTCTCTATATGTGTTTAAGCATACGGCCGTATGTGTAGTGGGACGGATTTTATCTTTTAATTTTGGTTCTTTAATTACCATTCAGTACAAGCCTCAACACTCTGGGGAACATTGTCTCTGAAGGATAAGCAAGGAAAGGTGCGTGAGAGCAAAGGGTTACAGTGACACATATATGGCATAAAAGGTATAGAGACAATTATCATTACAAGCACAGTAAGGAAGTAAGAGACACAGTGACACATACATGGGACAAAGTTGTTGCTGTAATTACTATTGCAAGTTTAGGAATGAGCAAAAGGATACAGTGACACACGCATACGTAGGGTACATATGTATACAGAGAGAGGCACATATGCAGTACTCCCAAGTTGGACGAAAAGCTGATGACAGGGAGAGCTGGAGTTCCCGTTTCATCAGCCCTCGGGACTAGTTCCTGACTATCCCCCTTTACTAACTTTTTCAGTGTCTCAGTAACATAGAGAATAGGCCAGCATGCTCTCCAATACACGCTTCTCTAACTATCAACACCAAACTACATCCACAGTACACACTACACTTCCATTTCTCAAAATTCAAAAATAAATCATGGCGTAAGAACACCTAGCCTCGGAGTCCCCAGGGATGAGAGGATCATAAATGCCCCCACCTTCCGCCCCTCTCCCCGTGACGACCCGAGCTGCCTGGAACCACTATCTGACTCACTTCTTCATTTCTGCAACATTCGCGGCCTTTTCTCTAACTTTCGCTCTGTTGAGTACCACCTCTCCTCCTGTAAATCTCACCTTCTCTTTCTAACTGAGACTCAGCTGTCTGAGACAACTGATAGCAAACCCTTTTCTGTATCCTCCTACTTTCTCTATACTCATTTCAAAGCCAAAGGTGGCTGTTGTGTATATATACGCAACAATTTATCTTGCTCCCGTGTTCCTGAACTCGATTCTTCCAAATTTTCTACACTCTGGCTTCGGCTTTCCTGTTATTCTCTGACTAAACATATCTGTGCTGTTTACTTATCCCCTAATTCTACTGACTATCAAAAATTCTTCGACTATCTTTCTTCTATGATGCAACACATTCTATCCATTTCTCCTTTCTCTGAAATCACCATTCTAGGAGATTTCAATGTTCACCATCATATTTGGCTTTCCTCTTCTTTCACTGATCCACCTGGTGAACAAGCCTACATCTTTTCTATCCTCAATGACCTAGAGCAGCTTGTACAGCACCCTACCTGTATCACCTTGGAGAGAGCTCCAACATACTTGACAATTTTGCTTACACTGTTAATATTTTCTCTCCTTTGGGCTCCTCCGATCACAACCTTATTACCTTAACCTGTCCTATCGCTCTGGTAAGGCCTGTGAACCCTCCAAAGAAACGTCGTCTGTGGCATTTCGGAGCTGCAGATTGGGAGGCCCTCAGGCGGTACTTCTTTGATTTTCCCTGGAATGATTATTGCTTCCATGGCTGGGAGTTATCTAAGCGTGCCTTGCGCATTACGGAGGTTATTCTCTCAGGCATGGAAGCATACATTCCTTTCTCATATCCTTTGACTAATGTTAAAAAGCCTTGGTTTAAGCACACTTGTTCTAATGCTGTCCGCAACAAGGAGAGGGCCTATAAATGGTACCGGAGCCAACCCATCCCTGAATCACATGATTTTTATGTTTCTGCCCGGAATTGTGCTAAATCTGTTCTTTGCTTTGCTAAAAACAATTTCATCTGTAGTAAATGGTCTCAACTCTCCAACTCGAATTCTTCCTACTCCTTCTGGCACCTTGCCAAAAACCTTTCTAACAACTTTACCTCACCATCCTTCCCTCCTCTTTTCTACTCTGATGGTTCTGTAGCTATTTCTTCTACTGATAAAGCATATCTCATCGCTCAGACTTTCTCCTCCAATTCCACCTTGGACGATTCTGGTGCTGTTCCTCCATCACATCCCCCCTCTGACATCCTCATGGCTGACATTAAAATTTCTTCAACTGATGTATTTTCTTCTATCTCAGGCCTCAATACTAACAAGGCATATGGACCTGATGGGGTCCCTCCTGCTGTCCTCAAGAACTGTGTATCTGTGCTTACACCCTGACTAGGTAAACTCTTTCATCTTAGTCTATCACCTTGTATCTTTCCTTTTTGCTGGAAGTTTTCTCTCATTCAGCCAGTCCCAAAGAAGGGTGACCGTTCCCAATCCTCTAACTATCGTCCAGTTACTTTAACATCCTGTATCTCAAAAGTTGTCGTGTCAATTCTTAATAGAAAAATTTTAAAGCATCTTTCCTATCACAACCTTCTTTCTGATCGTCGGTATGGGTTCCGTCAGGGACGCTCCATTGGCTATCTTCTCACCTACTTTTCAGAATCTTGATCATCCTCCTTTCGGGACTTCGGCAAAAGCTTTGCCCTTCCACTTGACATCTCAAAGGCTTTCGATCGAGTCTGGTCTAAATCTATAATTTCTAAACTGCCCTCTTACAGTTTCTATCCTTCTATCTGTGCCTTCATCTATAGATTCCTTTCTGGTCGTTCTATAGCCGCTGTTGTAGACGGCCATCGTTCTTCTCCTAGATCTATCAACAGTGATGTTCTTCAGGGCTCTGTCCTATCGCCCACTCTGTCTTCCTTTTATTCATCAATGACCTAAGTTGTACATCTAACTCTATTCACTCACGCGCTGATGACTCCACCCTTCACATTTCCATTCAGTTCCCGCATCGTCCATTTCAGCAGTTACTTCAACAAACAAGGGATGAGGCTATGGCACACCTAATGTCTGACTTGGCTCATATCTCTGACTGGGGTAAAAATAATCTTGTTTTTAATATACCAAAGACTCAGTTCTTACACCTATCAACCCGACAAAATCTTCCACAGGTGTACTCACTAATGTTTAATAATATTCAGCTTAATCCTACATCATCCTTGAATATGCTTGGGGTTTTATTAACTCGGGGCTTATCTTGGAAAGATAATATTACATCTCTTGTATAATCTGCATCTAAGACATTAGGTGTGCTAAGCTGACTCTGTTCCTTTTTTACCCCTGCACAGTTGTTGACTCTAAACACGGGTTTTATCCGCCCCTGTGTGGAGTACAACTCTCCTGTGTGGGGAGGCTTCCCACATACATCTCTTCTCAATAGGGTGGAGTCAAAGGCTTCTCGTCATATTAACTCTCCTCCACTTACTGGCTCCCTTCAACCTCTGTCTCTTCGCCGCACTGTTGCATCTTTATCTTTTTTCTATCCCTACTTCAATGGTCAGTGCTCCTCTGAACTGTCTGCTTGCATTCCTCCACCTCTACGACGGACGCGTAGCACCCGTCTAGCAGCAAACGCTCATCCTTTTTCTGTCCATCTCTCTAATGCAAGAGTTAACCGTTACTCTCAGTCCTTCATTTATGCAACAGGTCAACTCTGGAATTGTCTCCCTCTGTCTGTATTACCTGCTGGCTATGATCTCCAGTCTTTCAGACGCAGTGTGTCCAGGCATCTCGAAATGATCGGATCTTGAATTTGGAGGGAAAGTTATTGCAGGCTTGTGGCCTTTGGTTCCTTCTTCTGTCATAAAAACTTTGTAGTTACTTGTAGAGAAGTATATTTTAGACTTGTGGTCGAGCGGCTTTTATATCTTGTAGTAGTTCCCCACCAGATGTCATGTAGTGACGGGAGAGGTAAAGAATAGTATGGGACTATTTTTATTTGTCTTGGAAATATTAAACAGGTCTCTCACATGGAAAGAGTATAAGTCCCGGGTATCTACCTCCCTGTCTCGCTATCTCTCTCTCTCTCTGTTCTAAGGCTAATCTCCGTCTCGACCTCTCTCTAGGGTCGCTTGTCTCCTTCTAAACTCTCTTTCCTAAAATCTGGTGTAGCAGGGGTGTGTCACGTGTGTTCCTCATGGTTACCAGATCTTTGTTCACGAGAGGACTGCTGACAGCTAACTGCATCATCTCCTTACTGGCCGCTGTCGTCAGCTTTCCTCAGTGTTAAGAGTGTGTAAGCAAGTTTAGCACTGCTCGATTCTCGCAGACACAACACCTTCTCACCATTTGACTTCCTGCTTCTATCTGTCTCTCTATCTATCTATTTATCTATCTATCTATTATGTAGTCCTACATTTGCTCGGCCGCGCGAAAATGGCGTACCATCGACATTTAATAGTTATAACATAATACATACTACATACACATTATAATGAACTTATAAGCTAATTAAGTGAAATACATAATATTGTAAAGTAACATAATTGTATGAATATTGTATACATATATTATTCATAGTAAATAGTGATTATTCAGTAATATTACATTTTAAATAAGTTGTATACATATTTGAATAAATGCAATGATTGTTGTATAACACTTTGTAAGACGTGCATGTACAACAGACGTACGCATATAATTGTGCAATGGTAATACTGCTAAGTTATACATTACATATTTGAGTTATCGCTTTAGTAATGTCTAATATTTCACCTAACTTGTATGATGATACTGGTAATACAGAATTGTGCTATAATTGTATGACTTAGATTGTGTTAATGCATAATTGTGGTGGCCTTATAACTGTAGTTACATTTTGTTAATGCAACTATTACATAAGTGTCTTGGCCTTATAATTGTAGTTAAAGTTACATAAAAGTTACATCTTGTTAATGCAACTGTTTTGTCGTTACATAATTGTTACATATCGTTTGTAGGTACATAATTGTAGTTAGTGTAACATAATGCAATCGTTTGTCGTTACATAATTGTTACATATCGTTTGTAGTTACAAAATTGTAGTTAAAGTTACATAAAAGTTACATCTTGTTAATGCAACTGTCACAGAAATGGTACATATTGTTTGTAGTATTGTTTGTAGTTACATAATTGTAATAAGTGTAACATAATTGTAATAACTGCAGTCCTAACATATGCTGCGGTCGATGATAGTGATGATGTGTCATGCCACTTGTTTGTGGAGACACAATTTGCTTTTTTGTTTGTAGTTTATGTGGTATTTTGGCATATGTAGTAACACTTACATTTATTTTCATTTGTTTGTTATGTGATCTTACTCTATTTCTCTTTTTTCTTTCTTAATTTTTTTTTTTTTTATAGTTTGTTTCTCTTTGCTTGTGTACACTTTTTCCATTTTGTTCATGGTTGCATAATTACTGGTTAATTTCCTTGGGATACTTTTTTAAAGTTTAGTTTATATTGCACAGATACTACTGAAAATGATATTATATAGTCCCATATTTTGTTATTTTATATAAAAAATATATACATATATACAGTATTAACTATACACACTGACTTGTTGTTCACCTGTACCTACCGCTGCCACCAAATGTCATAAAAACTTTGTAGTTACTTGTAGAGAAGTATATTTTAGACTTGTGGTCGAGCGGCTTTTATATCTTGTAGTAGTTCCCCACCAGATGTCATGTAGTGACGGGAGAGGTAAAGAATAGTATGGGACTATTTTTATTTGTCTTGGAAATATTAAACAGGTCTCTCACATGGAAAGAGTATAAGTCCCGGGTAGCTACCTCCCTGTCTCGCTATCTCTCTCTCTCTCTCTGTTCTAAGGCTAATCTCCGTCTCGACCTCTCTCTAGGGTCGCTTGTCTCCTTCTAATCTCTCTTTCCTAAAATCTGGTGTAGCAGGGGTGTGTCACGTGTGTTCCTCATGGTTACCAGATCTTTGTTCACGAGAGGACTGCTGACAGCTAACTGCATCATCTCCTTACTGGCCGCTGTCGTCAGCTTTCCTCAGTGTTAAGAGTGTGTAAGCATGTTTAGCACTGCTCGATTCTCGCAGACACAACACCTTCTCATCATTTGACTTCCTGCTTCTATCTGTCTCTCTATCTATCTATTTATCTATCTATCTATTATGTAGTCCATGTAGGACTACACTTCGTAGCAAAAAAAAAAATCATATACGTATATATCTATATTTATACGTATATATTCACGCACATTTTTTTTTTTTAATAACAGAGGAGAAGAAGGAAAAACATATGAATAAAATAAAAATAATGGTGTCCTCTGTTCATAAAATATCTATAACAGTTAGGGTTGAACAGCTCTGTAGGTTGAAATTTTGAGAGAAACAACTCTGGGGAAGCAAGCTCCAAAGAGATGCAGTTTGGGAAATGAAAGAATTCTGATAGGCAGAAGTTCTGCAATATGGCTGAGTGACATTCCAGTCATGCGCACTACCAGATGCCCCTGTAGCACGAAAGGAAGGCATGGAAAGGTGGCATCATGGACGCAACTTCATCTGAGCATTTGCCATAAAAATATCTGTAAAATAATGTGTGGGAGGCAACAATCCCTGTAGGAGAGGTAGTTTATTTGTAATGGCAGGGTTGTTAATGATTCTAACAGCTTTGTTCTGAATTTTGTCTAGTTGTTTTAATGCAACCTCTCCACATCCATTCCACAAGGGTGAGCAATATTCAAGCTGAGAGCGCACATGACTTATAAATTATAGCTAACTGCTCGTCAGTGAAGAAGTTACGGACTCTGTACAATAATCCAAGTTTCTTTGAGGCGGTTTTAGCAAGTGATCTAACATGAGAGGTCCAGCTGAGGGCATTGTTAAGTGTCTCCTTGCATTCCTCCACCTTTACGACGGGCGCATAGCACCCGTCTAGCAGCAAACTCTCATCCCTTTTCTGTCCACCTGCAAGAGTTAACAGTTACTCCCAGTCCTTCATTTATGCAACAGGTCAACTCTGGAACTGTCTCCCTCTGTCTGTATTCCCTGCTAGCTATGATCTCCAGTCTTTCAGACGAAGTGTGTCCAGACATCTCGAAATGTTCGGATAGGCACACATGTATAAATATAGGGGTATGTGTACAGACGTGCTTCCATGTATATATGCTACATGCACCCCAGTACACACACGGAATAACAATGCCATAGAAAATGTGGTATCAGTGTGTGTGTGTGTGTGTGTGTGTGTGTGTGTCTCTCGTCAAGTAGTTTCATTTGTACAAGCTTTCCTTCCATTTCTTTACCTTATTTCTTTTATCTTTTCTACTCAATGTTAATTTCACTTTTGATCTCTCTCTCTCTCTCTCTCTCTCTCTCTCTCTCTCTCTCTCTCTCACACACACACACACACACACACACAAGTGATGGTTGTGTTGTACTCCTTCATGGTCTGGCTTCCAAGGGGGTCTGTGGGCTTTAATACGGGAACTGTAGATTTATGGTTTATACAGGAACTTTCTGCTCGAGGCAAACTTTTTTTTACGTAATGCGTTAATTTAATATCCTGTTAATGAACTAAGCATGTGGAATAACGTACAGTAAACAGGTAACAAAAAAGGAGAAACAGACATGTCACAAAGTCCCACTGATAAACAAGGGTGATATTATAACCCTGGAATATCACTGCTTTGAATCATCCAATATTTAGTGCAGTAGGAATAATTTAGTTTTATTTATGACATAAATTTGTTAACTGGCAGAGTATTATATGATTCATTACAGAAAAATACGAGTGCTGTATCTGAGAATATCCACAGTAGCAATCCAGACCTGAGAGAAATACTATCCCTGCAATGGTTGGTGATAAATTGATTAAATTTAAGTAAGTATGTGTACTGTGATCTTGAAAAAATCATATACTCCCCTTAAAAAATATAGCATTGCTTGATGATATACTGCCCACAATTAATATACGTACAGTGCTGAAAGCTAATAAATTATTTCAAATATATATCACTTTATTACGGCCCAGCACTGACAAAATTAAGGCAATATTTAGTAGACAAAATACCATCAAAATACTCATATAATAAGAGTCATGTGCTGAAGAATGAGAAAAAGGCGCAGTAATATAGTTTTCCTAAAGAACAGCCTCTTCAGCCTAACCTGGCAGCAACGAGAACTTTGAGCCGGTAAGTAGAGGCTTTGGCAAAGTTGGGGTAATGTGAGCTGGCCGTATGCTCAGTCGGTCCGAGATGTGTTGGGAAGCGCGAAATCGGATGAAGAATGTGCGGGAACTGAACATTAACTTACGAGAACACATGGGTGAAAGAGTAATTTTTTTCTGGTTAACAAACATTTTCGTTCCATTTCGTCCCCTATAATTGCGTGACTCATATATTTTCGTCTAATCATATGACAGTATCAATGTCCCCTTAAATTTACAGTCTCCGGCACTGATGATGGCTACATGGACCCTTCACTCTCATGTGACCTATAATTATATTTTATTCTTGCTCATCCACAGTTAATTATATAAACATCATAAACTTAGTTACAACTGGACGAGGTAGGTATAATCTTCCACATCCCCTTCAGCACGTGAGCGCTCTTTCAATGACCTGAATAAAACAATATAAAGATACCAACCAAAAATATCCTATCATCAGACAGAAGAGATTAAACTGCCAATAAAATTATCTCTCCGAAGGAATATAAACTGATCGTAATAAAATGGGTAATGACAACATATAGACAATTTACTCCAACAAAACCCTCGACTGATGTATGATTTTCTGCTCTGCTTAAAACATCGCTACATCGTATGACTCCTGTGCGATTATTTCACGATCAACTATACATGTAGTTGTAAAGAAGTAATTAAAACGTCATGGTACTAAAAGCCTCATAAACTATATTGCATTCCCTTACAATAATAACTTCCTTGGTTTCCAGATGTGCTTCCTAGATTTCCTAACGCGTCTTCCTCAGCGATTTATTCTTCACATCTCGACATCCTGCTTTATGTCACAGATGCAGAACACGTTGATATTAAAACGAAATACACAGTAATTATAAGAAGTAATATGAAAAACAAATTCTCTCTGCCTTACACCTTCCTCCAGCATATACCCTCCCTCCTCTTTTACACATTCTCTCCCTTACACCTTCCTCCAGCATACCTGTACAAGACCTCCATCCTTATTTACACGTTCTCTCCCTTATACCCTGCACCCCAGTGTTTTATTTTGGCACACTTTAGTTGCCACCAAAGTTGATGTTAGTCAACGTTGGTTAGACATTTCCAAGTGGCGGGGTGAGACATGACCCTCACAAACCCACTTTAGTATACACAGGATCTCACATAAGTTTGAATAACATCTCTTGGCTGTAGCGAGAATGAACCATAACAAATCGTCCTCGGGAAGAATGGCAGCTTTTCCCTTGCAACAGTAGCTTGGTGGGAATTCTCCTTGGCAATGTGTAAGGAAATACTGCAACACCTGCTTCTTCAGTCACACTCGCCACCAGTGTCGTCAACAACCCCTCCAAAGGTCGCTCTGTGTGAGATGGGAGCTGCCTGGGAAAACGTAACCAAGAAGCTCCTGTGACAACACCTACACAAGCTCACCCAGCTCTAACATCTCACCTCCTTAACGACGTAACAAACTATCCTCCTCGTCCATTTTAACTTGGCCTATAACTGCCATCGCTCTGCCTTGAATTCTGTGCTGTAATTAGACATTAATACCAGTCACGAGGGAAAAAATATTGAAAAAAATTTGGGGACCATAATTGTGTCTTAACCAACTGAGCTACAAGTAAAATATGCTGCAAAAAGACCAACCTTTCCCTCACGTTAACGTCATCCAACTCATAACTCCTATTTCCAGATCTCTCTCTCTCTCTCTCTCTCTCTCTCTCTCACACACACACACATACGCACACTTTAAAGCTCCCTTCCAGTCCCATAGATGTACTTCGGTTTATATTCTTTGTCACAACGGGACTAATTCCTTCACAACCGTGGACACAACACTAACATTAAAAAAGGTGACCATCTGGGTTACGGACGCTGCAATGTGAAAAAATTCCCCACAGAGCTGAATAAAAATCGTCTAATGATAACCACACTAAGACATAAAGAGTACATCATCGGTGTGGAAGGGGTTAAGCCACTGACTGCTGCATATGTCCCTCAGCTAAACACACTCCAGTTGGCGGTTTATGCTGCTGTTGTATTTTGATGCCGCCCCTAACCTTCCCCACACACAGTTCCATCCCCCCCCACCCTTGTGTTCCTTGTTTGTTTCGACAGGAAGTGCGGAATTGGGGGAGAGGGAAGGGAAGTAAGGAGGAGGAAAGACATGGATGGGGGTGAAGAGAGCGTAGGGAAAAGGAGGAGAGAGGAGGGAAGGGGGAAGTGTAGGGGAAGGGAAGGGAAGCTGGTCAGAGGGAGAAGGGGCGAAGGGGGAGGAAGGAAGGGGCGAAGGGGGAGGAAGGAAGGGACGAGGAGAGAGGAAAGAGAGGAAGGAAAGAGGAAGCATATAAGGCAGGTGGGGGCAGGAAGCGGGGGGTGGGGGGAAAGAGGGTGGGGAGGAAAGAGAGGGAAGGAGAGGCGATATAAGAGGGGGAGAGGAAGAGGGGAGACTTGGTGGGTTAAAGCGCTTTTATCTCTGGTGCCGAGTTATCAGTGAGTTAACATTGCATCTTCCTGGACCAACTGCAAATGTTTTTAAATTCTGGTCCAAATCTTTACTCTCTCTCTCTCTCTCTCTCTCTCTCTCTCTCGTGTTTGCTCTTTTGTCGCTTTACTGTGTCCTCTTCTTTCGTATTCTCAGTTCTCTATGTCTCATTTCTTCTCTCATTTCTTCGTTATTTCTTTTTCCTTCAAGCTTTACCATTTCTACTTTTTTTTTCCTATTCTCACTCCTTTTTAGATTCTCAATTTCTTTTCTTCTTTCTCTACTTTATTTTCTGTCTGTTCTCTTTCTCTTTGTTATTTTATCCCCGTCTCTCCTTCATATTAATTTTCCTATGTTCTATTTCATTATCTTTTTTTTTTTCTCCTATTATATACTAGAACTTGACTCTCCCGAAATTGCCCCATTTAAAATGCAGACAAGATACGTAAAAACCATCCTAGACAATTTACCCACCAACAAAGCTCCAGGCCCAAGTGGAATTCCGCCAATTGTTTTGAAAAAGTGTTCCCCAGAACTTGCCTCTGTTCTAGCTAAATTATTCAGACTATGCATACGTACTTCTTCATTCCCAAATTCATGGAAAGAAGCCAATATCCACCCCATTCCGAAGAAAGGAAGTTCTTCTGACCCTTCTGATTACAGACCAGTAGCAGTCACATCTTCTCTTGGTAAGGTATTTGAAACTTTAATTAATAAGCACATTGTTAAACATCTTGAATCCAACAACTTAATTAGTAGATACTGACAATATGATTTTCAAGCCACGAAAGATCCACCGTTGACATACTCAATCTCCTAACTCATACAATCCATCCAGTCAACTGGACCTACAGAAATCTCATGCAGTAGCCCTTGATATTTCTGAAGCTTTCTGATAGAGTATGGCACCGTTCCCTGTCCAAACTCCTTTTGCTATGGCTCTAACGTCTTTTGTTCCTTTTGATCTCATCTTCAGTGACAGAAAAATAAGAGTAAAAGTAGATGATATTTATTCCAATTTCCACTCAATTAACGCCGGCGTGCCACAGGGATCAGTTCTGGCCCCAACCCTGTTCCTGGTTCATATTAATGGATCTCTTATCTGTCACCCACAATCCACATCCACTCCATATGCAGATGACTCAACACTACATAGTTCCTTATTCACACTCAGACACCCATTTACAAAGTCTATCTCTACCTCTCCAACTCAGTACAGCCATCTCCATAAATCAAAGACCTATCTACGATCAGTGAATGGGGGACAAAACAACCTTTTGTCTCATTTAATGTTAGTAGAACTAAATATATACAAGTTACTAATAGACAGATATTGCCATGATTCGTATATTACCTTCACTTCAGTACTACTGATATTCACATCTCCAAAAGTATATTGGAAATTCCTCGGCGTCTCACTTAACAATGCCTCTCAGCTGGACCTCTCATGTTAGATCACTTGCTAAAACCGCCTCAAAGAAACTTAGATTAATGTACAGAGTTCGTAACTTCACTGACGAGCAGTTAGCAATATAATTTATAGAGAGTCATGTGCGCTCTCAGCTTGGAATATTGCTCACCCTTGTGGAATGGATGTGGAGAGGTTGTATTAAAACAACAAAACAAAATTCAGAACAAGGCTGTTAAGAATTATTAACAACCCCGCCATTACAAATAAAACAACCTCCCCTACAAGCAAGAAGCGAAATGTTGCCTCCCTTGCATTATTTTACAAGAAAGTTTTTATGGCAAATGCTCAGGATGAAGTTGCGTCCATGATGCCACCTTTCCAAGCGCCTTCCCTCAAAGTGCTACACGGGCATCTGGTAGCACTCATGACTGGAATGTCACTCAGCCATATTGCCAGAACTTCTGCCTATCAGAATTCTTTTCTTCATTCCCCGAAGTGTGCATCTCTTTGGAACTCGCTTTCCCTTAGAGTTGGATTCCCCTCCAAACTTCAACCTTTCAGCTGTTCACAAGCTCAAACTGTTACAGATATTTTATGAACAGAGGACACTCAGTAATCTGGTGTATGGATTCTTATTTTTTATTCTATTTGTTTTTCTCTTTCTCTGTTCGGTTATTAAAAAATATATATATTTTACTATGTTTTCTCCTATTTCTCCTCTTCATCTTGTTTCGCCTTCTTGATCAAATCCAATTTCTTCTTCACACAGTCTCCTTCCCATTCCCAAGTTTTTCCTCTTTGCTCTGTGGCATGGGTCTTTCCTCCTCCTCCTCCTCTTCTGTCGTTCCTTCTCATCTCATCCTTTCAAGTCCTTTTTTCTCTTCCCCGTCCCCTTTCCCATCTCGCCAACGCCTCTTCTTCCTCCCCTGGGTCTCCCTACTGTGCATCAAGTCCAGACTGCCTCGGGGGGAGAGTGATGTCCAACCAAATTTACCTCCTGATTTGTTGGCTTGGTCAAGTACCAATCTGTAACGAGTGTCTTGTAGAAGGTAGGTGGAGAGTCGAAATGATGTACTGACTACGGTGAGGTGTGTGTGTGTGTGTGTGTGTGTGTGTGTGTGTGTGTGTGTGTGTGTGTGTGTGTGTGTGTGTGTGTGTGTGTGTGTGTGTGTGTGTGTGTGTGTGTGTACTTTTTACGTAGAAAGTTTGTTTTTACATGGACTGATTTTGACAGTTTTCTTTATATTATTATTTCAGCCGGTGAATTTTTTAGACGGAGGGACATTTTTTTCTCAGACAGGAAACAATTTGATAGACAGAGGGACAGTTGTTCAAGAGGGTTTTTTAGATTTAGAGGGACAGTTGTTCAGAGGGGTTTTTTTTAGACAGAGGGACAGTTGTTCAGAGGGGATTTTTTAGACAGAGGGACAGTTGTTCAGAGGGGATTTTTTAGACAGAGGGACAGTTGTTCAGAGGGGATTTTTTAGACAGGGACAATTGTTCAGAGGGGATTTTTTAGACAGAGGGACAGTTGTTCAGAGGGGATTTTTTAGACAGAGGGACAGTTGTTCAGAGGGGATTTTTTAGACAGAGGGACAGTTGTTCAGAGGCGATTTTTTAGACAGAGGGACAGTTGTTCAGAGGGGATTTTTTAGACAGAGGGACAGTGGTTGTTCAGAGGCGATTTTTTAGACAGAGGGACAGTTGTTCAGAGGCGAATTTTTTAGGACAGAGGGACAGTTGTTCAGAGGGGAGTTTTTTAGACAGAGGGACAGTTGTTCCAGAGGAAGGATTTTTTAGACAGAGGGACAGTTGTTCAGGAAGGCGATTTTTTAGACAGAGGGACAGTTGTTCAGGAGGGGATTTTTTAGACAGAGTGGGACAGTTGTTCAGAGGCGATTTCTTTAGACAGAGGGACAGTTGTTCAGGAGGCGTATTTTTTTTAGACAGAGGGAGACAGTTGTTCAGAGGGGATTTTTAGACAGAGGGACAGTTGTTCAGAGGCGATTTTTTAGACAGAGGGACAGTTAGTTCAGAGGGGATTTTTTAGACAGAGGGACAGTTGTTCAGAGGGGATTTTTTTGACAGAGGGACAGTTGTTCAGAGGGGATTTTTTAGACAGAGGGACAGTTGTTCAGAGGGGATTTTTTAGACAGAGGGACAGTTGTTCAGAGGGGATTTTTTAGACAGAGGGACAGTTGTTCAGAGGGGATTTTTTAGACAGAGGGACAGTTGTTCTGAGGGGATTTTTTAGACAGACGGACAGGTTTTCAGAGTTAATTTATACAGGGACAGTTGTTCAGACAGTTTTTGTTATTTAATAGAAAGTGACCATTTTCTCAGAGATACATACTAATTTTCAAGAGACTATTTGCACTATTTTCGACAGTCACTTTCCTAAGTGTCTTCACATGGGTGAAAGATAAAATAATAGGCAGGTAAATACACAAAAGAGACCGGTGGATGGATAACAAGAAGTAGGTAGACAAATGTGTGTGTGTGTGTGTGTGTGTGTGTGTGTGTGTGTGTGTGTGTGTGTGTGTGTGTGTGTGAGAGAGAGAGAGAGAGAGAGAGAGAGAGAGAGAGAGATGGTATGACTTACTTTCTTACTGACCAGGGAAATGGGGGAGAGACAGGGTGGAAACAATGTGAGGAAAAAGAGAGAGTGAAACGAGGAAAAACGAAGAAAAAATATATATAATGTCGAAGCAAAAAGGAAAAAAAAAGAGAAAAACAGGAAAATCAGACGGACAAAAAGATGAATATTATAGACTGGAAAACTGGAAATAAAAAGACACAATATTCATCGTTAAAAATGATGAAGGGGGAGAGAGAGAGAGAGAGAGAGAGAGAGAGAGAGAGAGAGGACTTTGAAAAATAGAAAAATCACACGAAAACAGAAAAAAAGAAAACAGAGGAAGAAAGAGAGGAATTCTGAAGAAAAACAAAGAAAATAACTGATGAAAAAAGAGAAATGACATGAAAGAGGAAAATAGGAAGGAAAAACAGAAAGAACAGAGGCAAGACTAGAGAAACAGGTAAAGAAGAAGAAAACTTTGGAAGAACAACGGGGAAAAATTAGGAAAAATGGTACAACAGGAAAAATAAGAAGGAAGGCGTTGGGGAAAGAAGAGAATGGAGGAAATACGAGAAACAGCAAAATTTTTTATAATGTAAGCAAAAAGGAACCAAAGACTAGGAGCACTCAAGAAACAGGGAAAATATAATGAACGGGAAAAATAGAGAAAGAAGGATAATGAGAAAAACAGACAAGAAAGAAACAGAAAGACGCAGAGGAAAAAAAGACAAAACCAGCGCGAGAAAAATACTGAGAGACACATAGCATGAAAAGGAATTAAGCAGACTGCAAAGTCCGAATCCGCTTCTCCATATCGTCTTTCCCTCTTTTATGAGAGAGAGAGAGAGAGAGAGAGAGAGAGAGAGAGAGAGAGAGAGAGACCGTGTGTGTGTGTGTGTGTGTGTGTGTGTGTGTGTGTGTGTGTGTGTGTGTGTGTGAGAGAGAGAGAGAGAGGGTGGGGCGACTGTGTGTGTGTGTGTGTGTGTGTGTGTGTGTGTGTTTTAATCTCTGCCCCAGTTTGCATTTCACACACCCTCGCTTCCTCTCTTTACATTTCTCATTTTTCTCTACAACACTTCTCATTTTCTAGATTTTTTTTTTAACCCTTTACTATTATTACCCGACCCCGTCCTGGAGAGGCTCGGTGAGGGGTAATGATTTTATTCGTTTTGTCTGCTTGTTTGTTTGTTTGTCTGTCTTTCTGTTAACAACTTTACGCGAAAACTACTGGTGAGATTTTGACTGAAATTACAGGGATGATGGGCTATGAACTTTTGATCACATAATTAAATTTTGGGCCAAACTGGGTCAAGACCCACGATGTAGGCCCAAAAATGTGAAAAAAAATCGTTTTTTCTCCAAAACTCCCTTTATATTTGTCATATCGACATGAAACCAAGACTTAAATGTGCATCTTTCAAATCTGCATCCTATAACATGCCTCATTACATCAAGGGGGTCACCCCCCATTTAACGGTAGGGGGGTCAATGTCAGGTGGGTAGAGCCTAAAGTTTCAAATAGGCATAAAATTGTCAATTTTCACACGATTTCCCACAAATTTGATATGTGACATATTTGACTCGATATCTTGTTGTGTTTATACGTCAACACTGAAATGACTGCCGGGGACGGGTTTGCCGTTTCTCGGCACCGCTTATTTTGGATTTTTTTTTTTTTTAATCATGCTATCACCAGACTATTTCTTTTTTCTTTTTTTTTTGGTCTTAATTTCTCAACTATTTTAACTCAATGCCGTCAATACAGTGGCTGCATTCTGATAATATTCATGTTCACATTTACAATATTACCGTATCTGTTGTTTAATTCATGCTCCCACCAGATTATTTCAATCTTCCTCTTTCCACATCATTATTCTCTAGCAGTCCTTATTTCATGTCCTCCCTCACCCCTTAACTGGCTACCACAGTACTAACAAATCATTATACAGACACATTGACCTTCTATTTCCCCTAACACCAGGTTTTATATACAGTTGTTATTACTACCCTCAGTACAACACACCTTACTTTGTTATATACATCCTTCATTACTACCCTCAGTACAACACACCATACCTAAGTTATATACACATCCTTCCACATTACTACCCTCAGTACAACACACCTTACCTAAGTTATATACATATCCCTCTCATTACTACCCTCGGTACAACACACCTTACCTAAGTTATATACATCCTTCATTACTACCCTCAGTACACAACACACCATACCTAAAGTTATATACATCCTTCATTACTACCCTCAGTACAACACACCTTACCTAAGTTATATACATCCTTCATTACTACCCTCAGTACAACACACCTTACCTAAGTTATATACATCCTTCATTACTACCCTCAGTACAACACACCTTACCTAAGTTATATACATCCTTCATTACTACCCTCAGTACAACACACCTTACCTAAGTAATATACATCTTCCATTGCAACCCTCAGTACAACACACCTTACCTAAGTAATATACATCCTTCATTGCTACCCTCAGTACAAGGCTATATCTACACACACCAATTCATGAAGTCATTCTTTGGGTCAATAAAATCTTCCAGATAACAATAAAATAAAAACCAGGGTCATTGTGGTGAAAGGTTGAATTTGTCATTATTTCTGCCATTTCATCATGCCTCCTCCAGTACCGCATTCCTCACGTACCTACTCATTCCTTCATCGATCCCTTAACATCATTCCCAGTGCCGGAGATAACTAAGACTTTTTACTAAACCACCCACCATAATTCAAGCAACAATTCAGTTATTTTTGACAAAGTTCGCCACTTCTTATCATCTCCTTACTACATTCCTTAAGTATTTATCTATTTCTTTATCTATTCCTTCTAGGGTCAGGGAAAACTGACCCTTTTTAAGAAACGACGTGTATAATTTAGGCAATAGTTAGATCCATTTCTCTTTATTTCTCCACGTTTATTATTCTTCCATGCCAGCGTTTCTTAACCTTTTCCGACCTCAGCACCCCCCTTGTAATAAGGTCTCAGTCCAGCACCCCTCTACATCTGGTTACTGGGACTGCAGTGTTAAAGTAAAGCGAAGTACTGCCTGACAGCTTATTTTATACTGTTTCAAAAGAAAAAAAAAAAAAACAAGGATGCCAATACTAAGCAAATCCAGTAAGAAAAAATATAATGCAGCATTTTCCAGCACCCCCTAAAATTGATTTCAGCACCCCCTGGGGGTGCTAGCACCCCAGGTTAAGAAACGCTGTTCCGTGCAGTATTCCACACTTATCTATCCACTCCTCCATCTATCTGTTCCTCCATCTATCTATCTGTCTATCTACCTGTCCTATTTATTCCGGCCACTCGCGAGAACTGGCTCTCACACAAAGCACGAGTTTGATTTGAGGGATTCTTGCTTTATTAATCTCTCTTTCTCTCTCTCTCTCTCTCTCTCGGCACAGAGTCAGTGGGAGGGGTGGAAACAGTGAATCCATTGTGTACAGCAAGGTACTGATAATGTCTACCTACACACTGTCGTCACGTGGCGGAAGCACCAGTAATCCCGCTTCAGTTCAGTCCTTCAGGTGTTCCTTCAGGGCAGCCCAGGGGCCTCCGAGTGCAACTGGTCCCTCTGGCTATCACACGGCAGAAGACGTACACAGAGCGGTGCTCCATTACTAACAACAGTCTGCGATGGTTTCCAGGTGTGTGTGTGTGTGTGTGTGTGTGTGTGTGTGTGTGTGTGTGTGTGTGTGTGTGTGTGTGTGTGTGTGTGTGTGTGTGTGTGTGTGTGTGTGTGTGTGTGTGTGTGTGTGTGTGTGTGTGTGTGTGTGTGTGTGTGTGTGTGTGTGTGTGTGTGTGTGTGTGTGTGTGTGTGTGTGTGTGTGTGTGTGTGTGTGTGTGCAACAAAAAAAAACGTGTGTGTGTGTGTGTGTGTGTGTGTGTGTGTGTGTGTGTGTGTGTGTGTGTGTGTGTGTGTGTGTGTGTGTGTGTGTGTGTGTGTGTGTGTGTGTGTGTGTGTGTGTGTGTGTGTGTGTGTGTGTGTGTGTGTGTGTGTGTGTGTGTGTGTGTGTGTGTGTGTGTGTGTGTGTGTGTGTGTGTGTGTGTGTGTGTGTGTGTGTGTGTGTGTGTGTGTGTGTGTGTGTGTGTGTGTGTGTGTGTGTGTGTGTAGTAGTAGTAGTAGTAGTAGTAGTGTGTGTGTGTGTGTGTGTGTGTGTGTGTGTGTGTGTGTGTGTGTGTGTGTGTGTGTGTGTGTGTGTGTGTGTGTGTGTTTGTGTGTGTGTGTGTGTGTGTTTGTGTGTGTGATACTGTCAAGTGGAACGGGATGGAGAGCAAGGTCAACGACGAAGCTAAAATTCATTATCGCTTTCATTACAGCCCGAGATTGGAAGGGGGAAGAGAATGTAGATTGGGAAGTCAGGTGCTGATAAGGCAAACCACACCGAAATTGGCTGTAGGGGTGAGTGGGAGGTGACAGTGTGGGTAAGACAGGTTAGCAGGAGTGGAAATGGAGAGGAGGCGGCGCGGGAATTGAGAAAGGGAGTGGTGGAGTGAGGATTGAGTGGAGAGGATAAAAGAGCAGAGAGGTGTAGAAGGACTGGAGAGACAGGGAGAGAAGGGAGGGAAGAGAGATGATTAGTGGAGACGCAAATGGAGTATAGAGGTGGGATGGTGACTGAGAAGTGAAGTGGAGGGGAATAATGAAGAAGACTTGGAGATGTGAGTTTAGGGTAAGATGTGGAAGAAGAGTGGTTGGATGGGGTAGAGGTGGGGAGGTGAGGAGTAGTGGGGAGGTGAGGAGTAGTGGGGAGGTGAGGAGTAGTGTAGAGGTAGGGAGAAGGGAGTATACGGGTGAAGTGGACACTGTGAGATGAAGTGGAGAAGAAAAAATTGGAGAAAGTATAGAAGAGTAGTTTGTGTTGCATTTAAGAAGGATCTCTTACAATGAAGGGGTTAATTAAAGCCACTTCTAACCAAAGGGGTTATTTAAAGCCACATTAACCAAAGGGGGTAATTAAAGCCACACCTAACCAAAGGACGTAATTAAAGCCACATCTAACCAAAGGGGGTAATTAAAGCCACATCTAACTAAAGGGGTTAATTAAAGCCACATTAACCAAAGGGGGTAATTAAAGCCACACCTAACCAAAGGGGGTAATTAAAGCCTCATCCAACCAAAGGGGTAATTAAAGCCACATCTAACCAAAGGGATTAATTAAAGTCACATCTAACCACCCCAGTGTCAAAAGTGGCTTACTAGCTTAACAAATCCTCCCGAGCTAACAAGAATCCACTGAAAACACATCGTGCCAGTGGAAGGATTAAGTGGAGGGGCCAAAGTGGAGTGGGAGGGAGTGCTAAGGTAAAATGGAAGTGAAGTGGAGTTTTGGTGGATGGGATGAAAGTATGCGAGAGGCGTACCACAAGTTGTATAAGCAGCGTGAAGTTGAGGGTGAGAGAGAGTGAAAGAGAGTAAAAAGGCAAGTTGAGAGAGAGAGAGAGAGAGAGAGAGAGAGAGAGAGAGAGAGAGAGAGACTGGGGGAGGGAACTGAGATGAAAATTGAAAATAAAAAGAAGGGTGAAAAAGAGAATAACTAAAACAGAGAAAATGCAGAGGGAAGGAGAGAAGAGGTGAGGACAAGTGAGGAGAGAAGACGAGAGGAGAGGAGTTGAGTGAAGTGGTGTGGAGAGGAGAGGAGAGCAGAGCAGAGGGAAAGAAAACAGCAATGCTGGGAGGGAGAGAGGGAGAAAAGGACAACTAAAGGGGACAGGAGAAGAGGAAGAAATACTAAAAAACAAGAGGTGCCAAGGCACAGCACACCCATCCCCGGCAGTCATTTTATTTCTGACGTATAAACACAACAGGATATCTAGTCAAAGATGCCACAAACCAAATTTTAAGTATATCGGGTGAAAATTGACGATTCATGCCCATTTGAAAATTTAGGTCCGACCCGCCTGACACTGACCCCCCCCCCCCCATCACTGACTGGTGGGTCACCCCCCTGATGTAATGAGGCAGGTTACGGGATGCAGATTCGAAAGATCCATCTTTAGGTTTTGGTTTCATGTCGATATGACGAATTTGAAAGAAATTACGTCAAAAGAAAAATTTACTTGTCCCCAGTTTTTTTTTTTACATTATTTGGGCCTACAGCCTAGGCCTTGGCCCAATTAGGGCCAGAAGTTTAATCAGGTGATCAGAAGGTCATAGCCCATCATCCATGAAATTTTAGTCAAAATCGCACCAATAGTTTTCGCAAAAACTTGTTAACAGACAGACAGACAGACAGACAAACAAACAAACAAAGCGAGTGAAAACAATTCCCGTCCAAGAGCCCCTCCGGGGCGGGGACGGGCAAAAAAGGAGGGATAGTGTGAGAACACAGAGATTTAGAATGAAAAGATTTTGAAAAGAATGAATACAAGAAAGATCACACAAAGTTTGGCCCCAGTCGGAGCAGAACTATCTTAGTGACAGCTGCTGCCTCGACCTACACATTTCACTGATGGCTGTCACATCTGAACCCTTTTATCCTCAGTTTTTCTCCCTCTCAACTTTTCATCCTTCCCACCACACTTCTGCTATAAAATCCCATAAAAACTGTTCAGGGTGACCATGCTAATTCAGATTCTGACTTCGTCCTGTTACCTTGACATTTGACCTACTGTTCTAAAAAAACAACAGGTCAACCTATTGGCTGTTCTTAACCCATCTGCCAAGTTCTCGCTAAAACAGGATGAAAACTATACGAATTATTTTATTCACACACACACACACACACACACACACACACACACACACACACACACACACACACAATCTAAATTATTAGAGATGAATGATTATGTCAGAGAAAATGAACCACATATAATATGTTTAACTGAAACAAAATTAACAACAAGGATATCCATTGACATCCTAAACTTAGAGGTATGGAGAAGAGATAGGAACTTAAAAAAAGGAGGAGGAATTATAATATTAACTAAGAAAAATCTAAAAGTCAAAGAAATAGAATTAGATATACCCTCACAAGTAGAACTGATTGCAGTAGAGATAAATACATCTGAAGGGAAAGTAATTGTAGCCAATTTGTACATGCCACCCAGATCAAACACATGGGAAAGAGACGAATATGAGGACCTGGCGGAGAGTACAATTCAGAGTTTAAGAGCATTACTACATAAAATGGAAGAGAAATAAAAAAGAATTATACTAACTGGAGATTTTAATACAAATATAAATTGGAATATTCTAGATATAATAAGCCAAGAAAGCTGTTGGGACCAAAAACTCCTGGATCTCGTGCAAGAGTTTTTCCTAACGCAACATGTAAGGGAAAGCACCAGAAAAAGAGGACTTGATGTACCCTCAATGCTAGATCTCATATTTACTAGGCCAGAAAACGATATTGATAATTTAATATATCACCCTCCATTCGGCAAAAGCGACCATGCAGTACTAAATTGCAACTTCAGGATTGCATATGACATAGATAACAGCAATGAAAGTTACAAAAAGAGCCTAAGAACTATAAAAAGGGAAAGTATCATGACCTAAAGAAGTAATTTCTTAGAAACTAAGCTTGGGAGAAAAGGAGCTAAGAAAAGATTTAAATGCTATATATGAAAAATTCTGTGAACTTTATGAAACAAGAGTCCAGAAGTACATCCCACAGCACAAAGAAGCAGAAAAGAAAATAAAGAAATGGTTCAATACAGAATGTAAAAAATCAAAAGAAAAAAGAGATTTGTTGTGGAATAGATACAGAAGACACAATAGTGAAAGGGCATATAATAATTACAAACAGGCAAGGAACGATTATACAAGAATAAGGAGGGAAGCCCAAAAACAGTTTGAGGAGGACATCATAAATAAAAGTAGTGATCAACCAAAGCTATTTTACAGCTACATCAGAAGCAAAACCAAAGTAAAAGATAAAATACAATCCATTACGGACGATGGAATCACCTATACACAACAGAAGGATATTTGTGAAGCACTAAACAAGAATTTCCAATCAGTTTTTACAGAGGACAAAAATTTTGAGAGGGATTATGTGGAACATGCATGCCCACACATACTGCCAGATATACCAACATCAGAAAAAGAAATACAGGAGGAGCTAAGTAAATTAAACAAAGGAAGAGCAAATGGTCACGATGAAATTTCATGTTGGGTGCTATGTGAATGTGCAAAGGAAGTTAAGTAAATCATTATTTTTAATTTTCAAGAAATCCTTGAGTCAAGGTAAACTACCTGATATCTGGAAGAAAGCAACCATTGTTCCCTTATTCCAGAAAGGGAATAGACAGAATCCGCTTAACTACCGACCAGTATCACTGACCAGTGTTGTAAGCAAGGTATTAGAAAAACATAAGAAAAGCTTGGGTAAATCATCTAGAAGAACACAATATGATATGAAAGAAGTTTGGTTTCAGAAAAAGGAAAATCATGTGTTACCTAATCTGGTGAACTACTATGACAGAGTAACAGACACAATACAGGAAAGGGAAAGGATGGGTGGACAGTATCTATTTAGATTTCAAGAGAAGCATTTGACACAGTACCACACCCAAAGACTTTTATGGAAACTGTACCATCAAGAGGAGGAATTCGGGGCAAACTGTATTGTTGGATGCAAGATTTTCTCATGAAAAGAAAAATGAGAATAGTATTAAGGGGGAAAGTACTCATCATGGAAAGAAGTGACTAGTG